>NW_018021345.1:0-5451 GCF_002006095.1 Pseudomyrmex gracilis | reverse complement strand
GTTCCAGCGTTGACCGCTCGATAGCGCCGCTTACCCGCGCTAGAAAAAATCAGTCCGGGAACTTTCCGGACAAACTGTGTATGACTCGCAAATGTCGCAATAAACAAATAACTTGTCGGAGATAGCGCGGGCCAAGCTGATTGGTTCGAAACTATCAACACCGGCAACTCTGTCTACTACGAAAGGTGTATTAACAAATGTTGTGAAATTTAGTTTAGTTTCGTACGGGCCTTTGAGCAATTGCAGCGTTGGTCAATCGACCCAAATTTATTTTAAAAGGGTAACAAGCAGCATTTCTTTGTAAATGAAATCTGCTTGTTAAGCGTAATGTTAAGTAGAATACGGACGCAGCACGCAACGTCAGCGGCCTACGTGCGGTAGCAATTAGGTCGTAAAATTGCTGAGTGATCGCGATCGATTCCTTTAAAAGATCGATCGCGAGCAACAACAGGCAGATCGTGAGTAGCTGTTGAATACTGTGTGGCTCCGAGTCCATCCGGAGAGTTTACCGCAGTATAGCAACGGCTAAGAGTCAGAAATAGCGTGCGATAATTGTACAAACAGTTGTAAAAGTGATAACTAATAAACTTTGTCAGTTTGTAAAGAATCTTCTTCATCACCAAGTCCTACAACTCCNCGTAATCACAACAAATTTGGTGGCAGCGATGGGATTGTAAACCAACTACCGAGACGGGATCCTATCAGTATTTATTACGGAAAAGATTCCGGTTGGATTGTGGAAGAAACTACAAGGACGTCAAAAATTATTGGTGGGAAAGTAAAGAGAAAACTGTCAAGTAAAATACAAAGGAAAATTATTCTAAGAAGAGAATAAACTTAAAAAAAAGATAAATAATCTTGAATCCCGGCTAACAATATGTGAAACGGGTTTTCAGCACCTGAAACAGAAAAGTAACAGAGTTAATAGTATAATCAAGAGGTGCAAAAAAGTGAATAGAAAATCACTGTTCAACGCTCACGATCTCGGGTTACGCACGAAACTGACCTACCGCAATAGTAAAGTGAGCAGTGTTATAAGCGGAGTAGAAGCAGCGGACAAGAGGCGAGAAAAAGAAGTAAAGCCACCGCAAAGTACTCCGAGAAAGCGTTATTAGAAGAAGCATTTTGGATGCAAAAAAGGACCAGCGGAAGAAAGAAGAAATTCGGCTCCAATTGAAGCTAAAAATGCAACAACCAAAGCGGCAGCATACAGCGGCAGCATACAGTGGCAACAGCAGCGTCAGCAGCAGCGGCGGCGACATAAGAGCCGACGACCTACATAAATATCTGCGTTTCGCAAAACAGCACTCAGCAGGCGAGGAAATGAGAGCGCTAGCGTAAGTCGAAAATTTTGTAATAACGTTTTGTAAATGTCAGAAAACCGGCAGAAAGATTGTCCGGGAAAACGCGACTGGAACTCCGCTCGTGAATATCGAACAAATAAAAATTTAGTACCGACACCGGAACCGCCAACTGCTCCGGAGAAATTAGAGGCACATACGTATAAACGCCGATTAAGATTCGAAGGTGATAGCAACACGGAATCACATCCGAACGTAACAATCGAAAAAGAGTTCGAAATAGAAATAGACCGGAGTATTGCTGGAAACTTATTAAGGAGGAAAGACGGTAATAACAAACCTATTTCTTTGAATCAAAGCAAAATGTTACAGGCGGGCAGAAATAACCTTGCGTCAGATTTAGATAATACGGATCGGGCTCTGGACATGGAAAGTGTTAGACGAGCCCAGGACGCGGTAGACAGGGAAATAACGCAAATGCAACACGAGCTAGTCGGAGCTCGTGGAGCGGAGTCCGCGGGGGACCCAGGGTCAGTAAGGCCGAGTCATGACGCCACCGAGGAAGTCCTGCGTCAGGTCTTGCGGACATTAGGAGCAATGGAAGCACGTATAGACGCGTTAGGTAGGCAAGTAGGGGAGCTACGCGAAGAAAGAGTGCGCGAAACAGGTGCTCCACCCACACAACGAAACACACACGTACGGCCGAGCGAGCAACTTGATATCACGTACGGACGGACGGATGATGACATCCGAAACCACGTAGTAAACAGAAGTCAGCTACAATTAAAAGACGCGGTGAATCTAATACCAGCGTTTGACGGGAAGCTGAACAGATACGCGAATTTTTGAACGCGTATGAATATGCAGCGGGAGTTGTTAGCCCGTTGGATGAACCTGCTTTGTTACAAACAGTGTTGTGTACAAAGTTGCGAGGTCAAGCTTTGTTAGATTTTGAGACAAAGAATATCTGCAACTTCCGTCAATTAAAAGAGGAAGTTGAAAACACCTATGCTGCAAAGAAGAGTGTTACTCAGTTGCAGATAGATTTTAACATGTTGAGGCAAAAGAATGGCGAAAGTGCGCAAACGTACGGCCAACGTGTAAATCAAATCGCCATGGAGTTGTATGGGGCTATGGTGGAAGGTAGAGGACACACCGTTGAAAAAAACGGATAATTATGAGCACAAATAAGGAGCAGGCGTTACAGCAATTCCAAATAGGATTAAAGAGCGAAATTAGGGTAATTATTCGCTCACGAAATTATGGAACTCTACAGGAGGCCATAAATGCGGCCAGCTCGGAACAAAAAGTGACGACACCTCATAGCGGGCAAGTAAAAAGTCAGAATCCGCAAAACAATGGAAAATATAATAAAGACACGTGTTTTAAGTGCGGAAAACACGGACATTTCGGTCGAGATTGCCGAGTCAGCAAAATGACATTACCGAAAGCAGGCGGCAGAGTAAATGCCGTTGAAAAATATTGCAATTATTGCAAGAAAACAGGACATTCCAAAGAAAATTGCTGGGCCCTGAATGATAAGAGAAAATATCAAGGGAAGAAAGCAAATGATGCATCGCATAAAAAACAAAGCAAAAAGCAAAATCAGAGTAACAGCAACGACTCATCCGAAAATGACGAGGATGGCAGTAAGAAAAGGAAAGCTATAACGGTAGCAGAGCTTCAAATTACTGAAGTGAACACTACGCAAGCAGGTTTGGACATTGTGAGAATGCCAATTAAAGGGGCGAGGCGTAAAATAGCAAAATTACTATATGACACAGGAGCCTCAGTGTCACTCATTAAAAAGAAATACTTGAAAAGGTAAACTCCCGCAGAATTAACAAGTATAGAGTTAACGGGAGTTACAGGTCATAAAGCTTGCGTGATAGGAAAATTTCTGGCAACTATCCAGCTGAAGAATAAGAAAATCAAGCATCCTATGTACGTTGTACGGGATGACTTTCCTATAAATTATGAAGGAATTTTAGGAAGCGATTTCTTAAAGAAATATTATGTCACTCACGACTATAAGAAAGGGAAAATTCTTGTAGGACAGGAGGCACTGACCCTGCATCCTTATAGAAACGTAGAGATACCATCGAGATGTGAGGCCATTATAACAGCGATAACTGATACCAATCAGGTAGGATTAATTGAAGCGGAAGAAAAACAGCTGGGGGTATTCATCGGCAGTTGTCTCGTACAGCCGAAAAATTATTTGTGCCCCGTGAGCGTAATTAACACAACGGAACGGACCGTAAAATTGCAGATTCCGCAGGTGAAAATTGAGCCGTTAATGGACGTCGATGGAAATTTAGAAATAAACGAGGTAAAAAATGAATATGGCGGCCTTACGCGTCAGGAAAAAATAAGAGAAATGTTGCGGGTACAACATTTAAATAGAGAAGATAGAAAGAAACTTTTCGAGTTAAGCAAAGAATATAACGATATTTTTTACTTAGCCGGTGAACCGCTGAGTAAGACAAGCGCGGTAGAGCATCAAATTCCGGTCAAAGCTGACACAGCGCCGATTAATGTAAGGCCGTACCGACTGCCAGATAAACATAAGAAAGAAGTTGATAGGCAGATAAAAGAAATGCTAGACAATGAAATGATTTGACCTAGCAAAAGTCAGTGAAACGCGCCACTTTTAGTTGTGCCTAAAAAGATGGACGCGTCGGGTGTTCAAAAATTGCAAATAGTGGTGAATTTCCGACGTCTAAACGACGTAACTGTTGGAGATTCGTTCCCTCTACCTAACATAACGGAAATTCTGAACCAGCTGGGAAATGCTAAGTATTTTTCCACGCTGGACTTGGCATCGGGGTATCATCAAATACCCATGGCAAAGGCGGACAAGTGCAAAACAGCGTTTTTGACACCGTATGGGCATTATGGGTACACCAGAATGCCCTTCGGGTTAAAGAACGCGCCAGCAACGTTCCAGAGGCTGATGAATTCAGTTTTAACTGGATTACAAAACATAAAATGCTTTGTATACTTAGACGATATAGTGATACATGGATCCAGCCTAGAGGAACACAGCAAGCGATTAAGAGATGTGTTCGAACGACTTCGGGAAAATAATCTAAAATTACAGCCGGATAAGTGTGAATTTTTCCGGAAGGAAGTCATGTACTTAAGACACATTATTACCGAGGATGGAACAAAACCAGATCCATCGAAAATAAGTGCAGTAAGAGATTTTCCTGTGCCGACAAAGATAAAAGATATACAGGCTTTCATAGGATTGGCAGGCTATTATCGTAAGTTCATTGACCAATTCTCAAGAGTTGCAAAACCTCTGACTCAGCTAACACGAAAAGGAGTCAAGTTCGAGTGAGGCCAAGAACAGTAACAAGTATTTGAAATATTAAAAGAAAGATTAAGCAGCGCACTTTTGCTTGCATATCCGAATTTCACGAAAGAGTTTATCGTTACAACCGACGCGTCAGGTTACGCAATCGGGGCTGTCTTGTCACAAGGCCCGGTAGGACAAGATAAGTCTATCGCATATGCAAGTTGAATATTAAATACTGCCAAACGGAATTACAGCACCACGGAAAAAGAATTGTTGGCAATAGTGTGGGCCGTAAAGCATTTCCGACCATATTTATATGGCATTAAATTTAACATTGTAACGGATCACACAGCACTTGTGTGGTTATTTAGTGTCAAGGACACCGGGTCACGATTAATCCGTTGGCGATTGATACTCGAGGAGTACGAGTATGAAATAATTTATAAAAAAGGAAAGCCAACACCAATGCAGATGCATTAAGCCGAAGCATCGAACAGCCTAAAGTATGTATGTACAAAGCGAAGGAAACCGATGAAGGCAAAGAAGCAAGTGAGACACACGAACTCACTGAAGAAGAAAAGAAGCAGATACTGTATGAGTATCACAATGCGCCGTTAGGAGCGCATCAAAGGATGGCGCGAACGGGCGTGTTCCGTTTGACCACAGTACGATTTGACACCGATCGATTCGACACCAAATTATTAGACACAATATTATTGGACACAGATTTATTCGACACAAAATTATTCGACACAAATTTATTGGACACAAAATTATTCGACACTGTACGATTCAACACCGTAGGATTCGACACCAAATTATTCGACACCGTACGATTCGACACCA
>NW_018021344.1:44817-51508 GCF_002006095.1 Pseudomyrmex gracilis | reverse complement strand
CAGGCCAATCAGCGCCGACCTTTAGCCAGGCACACGTCAGTGAGTACTCACACACACCAGGCGCGTGGCTCACTGACGTGCGCCTGGCTAAAGGTCGGCGCTGATTGGTCTGATTTACTCAATAATTACTCCTTTATTATAAATAATAGAAAAAAATAGTTCAGGACTTTTCGACTCAGTTTTACTCTTTCTACCTGCCTACGAGAGTGTACGGCAATTCTGGGACACCCTGTATATATATATATATATATATGTACACGCACAGTTTCCGCACAAACATCCTGCGAATGGCTTGTATGGCCTTATATATTTCATATTAATTATCGTTACTGTTCTTAATTATATAAAAAAAATAAAATAATTAAAATAATATTAAGTTTCTGTGCGGCAGTTTTTTATAAACATTGTATTATTAAAAAGTGTTATCAACATAATGACAACACTTATAGTTTTAAGATATTACTTTTAAAAACTCACAAAAAAATTATCGGTAAATATCGGTAAATATGGGTAAATATACCGGTATTATATCGTATACCGGTATGACATTATACCGGTATTTCTGCATTTCGGTTTGCATAAGGGTTTTCATAGTATTACCCAAAAATATCGGTAAAATACCGGTATTTTGCATATCGGTATAAGTCCCTGTCTTGCAGTAAGTTAGCAGAGCTTCCAATTCCCAAGAATTTTTTTCCTGATTGACCGTTGCATAGATTTTGTACTTGACGACACGTTGTATAGAACAGTAGGAAACCGAGTCACAAAGTGACATCTAAAATAAATGATTAAAAAACTAAATGTACGCAATATTATGCAATATTATTATTATTTAAATTGTATTTTAATTACATTCTTTAGCTTTGAGAAAAAAATTGTAATTTTACATATCTTTGTACAAAAAAAGTCATTTAGTGCTAAGCACAATTGTTAATGTAAATTGTTAATTTATTTTATGTTCAGAATTGGTTGTCATATATCTCTTATATATGGTGTCTCATTTAAGTTGACACTTGATGAAGAATATAGAAGAATTAGAAAGTAATTTGTGTTTTTATGTTTTATTATTAAGTATATATTTATTTATTAAGTATATATCAAGTATAACTACTTATAAAATATTATAATAACTAGTTCTTAAAAAAGAAAAAAAACCAATTTTTATAAGTGATTTTTATAAATGCTTACATTAAGTAAGTCTTTCAAACATAGACGATACTTTAATAAAAGAATATAATGACTAAAATATTGTTCTTATTTAAGGTACGTTCGGAACAGCGATTATTTTCACGCACAGACTCATGGCCCCTCCACCTGCACCTCCCTTAAGCTGCGATGCTTCATTACTACAACTTTTTCTTAATAACTTTTTGAACTTTTTAAACCCTCTTGGTATTTGGCTTCTCAAAAAAATCACGTACGCAAAACATGATAAGTTCAGGGGGGTGCAGGTGAAGGGGCGTAGCCCCTCCCCTGCAGGGGCGCACTCCTCCTTGCCTACATGCTTACAACACGAACAAAATGTACGTGGGACCGAAAAATAAGAATTCATTTACGAAACTTAATAAGATGCACAATATCCCAAAAAGGCAATAATATAGAGCCACGATTTCCCAAAAAACGACCTTTCACGACACAGTACAAAAGCGTATAAACAAACGCTAACATGTGCATACACACACACTGACACACGTACAAACGCAGAAGACATATTGATACATAGAATGTCGAAAAATTGCATATTGTTCAGTAGACTTCTTCCCCTTGTTACTTTTTACCAAACAACGACCGCCGCCTAAAACCTTCACATTATCACTCGGGACAATGACCTTGACAACATATGTGAAAATTATTCAAATCGGAGGTGGCTCCTCTAATCTGCATAATTACCAAATATAGAAACAATTATCTAAAACTATTAATACAAAAAAAAACATTTCTTATACATAAGATAAAATTGCAATCAGGATTTCTAAACCAATAAAATAATTAAACACTAAAGATTAAAACATCTACTCAACATGTTCAATTTTATAAAAGTGTCGTGTTTTTAATAACAGCTATTTTACATACATGTACATGTGACTAGCAGCAATCTACATTATAAAGAAGAATATTTTCTTGTATTTAGTAAGCTAGATATTAGCTGAGTAACAATTAACTCCAGTCTCCCTTATATGCACACATATTATGTTGCACAGATGATTTTATTGCAAAAACATTATTGCATATCAACTTAAATACTAAAAAATGCTACTATTCTTACTAAATGTATGTATGTATTTTATTAGACAAAGCATACATATTTATCATTCAGTAAAAGCATAATATCATGATAAGCTTGGAAAGTATATGCTTAGATGAGAGAGCATAAAGACGGATTTTATCCGTCTTTGTGCGCTTCTACATAAACAAAAATAACAAAACTTATGATTGTGAAAAATATCAAAGTCAAAAGTACTGCGTAAAAATTCCAATGACTTTTGTTTGTGCTTCGTAAGTTATGTGGTTGTGGTGTACAAATGTACAAGCAAAAAATAAATAATTTATGTGCAATGATGCTTCTGTGCAATAAGGTCATCTGTATAATATATGTGCATAATGTTCTACGCAATGTGTAGTCAAGTATAGGATCTGTACAATGACCACAGAACAATCATGATTTGCGTAAAAATTTTTTGTACGAGATCTGAGCAAACGAGATTTGTGTTACAGTCAATCTGGACAAATAAGATCTTGGCAGTGTCTTCTCGTCTAGATATTATTTGGTGTTACGACTGTGTTATTCTCTCTTATCTGTGCTAATTATGTTTGTCGTCTTTTCAGTTTTTTTTTCTATCAAGTTTTTACATACACACACGTGATAGTGAACTACAGAGAAATTCATGAAAAATTAACGTTGTTTTGATGACAGTTTGATAATTAGAATATCACGTAACAAGAATTGTATAGTCTTTCTGATTTATGTCTTATTTACACAACATCCTAACACACACATACACACACACAGAGAGAGAGAGAGAGAGAGAGAGTTAGGAACTGAACACACTTATGGAATTTTAAGATAAATAATAGTTTATTTAATTTTATTTGATTGCACGTAGAATACAAAAAGAACAAAATACGTAGCGTTGTGTAGAATGCCTAGACTTTATAAGAAAAATTAAATGTTCGCGTTACCATCATTACTTTGGTTCATAGAAATTTTTTTCGTGTATAGTCGGTTTTGCACTGCAACTTATTTCGAATAAACTGTACAATGTACAGTTTTTTGTACACTTAGTATTTGTCTACAAATCTGTTGTACCGCCAAAGCAATACCAAGGAGTTTGTGAGGATCTTGAGGGTGTCGTAGGGTCGAGGAAAGGTCGAGTCTCCGAAAAAAACTTATATTGTGATGAGTTACTTACAGGTCTTTTTTATTTTTTCGTGTTACACTTTGGACGACGGCCTAGAGACTCTGCCACTATTTGTCTCCGCCGTCTTTTATCTATTTATCTTACGCAAGGACGCAGATCAATTGTTCTGTTGGTCTGCTCTTCGATACATCATCAGTCAGCACAACAATGTTGCGCGAACCTTGTTATGCAACGCTCATCTTCGCTTGATCAGCTTATCTGATTGTGAGACAATTCGGTCATTCTGCTGATTAAGCAAGACATACTCTTATTTTACATTTCTGATTTCACTCGAATTAAGCAAGACTTACTTAACACCGCTAAACAATATCCTGCAACTTCTTAGTACAACAAATCTTTGACCTTAATAGTGACTTACATACGTTTAAGCAAACTTGATATTACATTTTTTGCAGTATTTTGGCGTAATAGAATACAACTGTTTTTGCACTCTTTGCCACAAATCAGTTATAGTTTTTAGAGGAGCATTATATTTTTTAGCTAATTTCATTTTTAAATATGTCCAGACATTTTCTATCGAGCTTAAGTTTGAATTTTGAACAGACCATTATGATTTAAAATTGTTGAGTCTACAGTCAATTTTTCACGATCTTCGCACAATGTTCTGAAGCGTTGTCATGTTGGAATATGACATCACACTTTGGTATATTCTCAATTATTTTTACTGAATTCTTTTCTAAAATTTCCTTATAAGTATACTTACAAGTGGTTCATTGTATCTTGGATTTAATTTAATGGATTTACGCCATACGCCATAATGTATACACTCCACATCATAAATGAACTACCGCCAACTTTAATTGTTTGTTTAACATAACGCGGCAAAAGAGATTCACCTTTCTTTTTCCAAGAACATTCATAATGAAACTCGATTAATTTTAGACTCACTGAAAAAATTACGTTTTTTTATTGTTCGATATTTCAGCTTATATATTTTTTTGCAAACCTCAAAGGCCTTCATCTTTGAAAAAAGCAGGTTTTTTTCTCACTTGCTGTAAAATTAGTTTTTTTTAATACTGTTTTACTTACTACTTTTCTTTCCAATATCGTTTTTTCATAGTTTTGCAGCCATTGTTGCCGTCGTTGCAAATTCTGAAGTAACTTGTCTCCTACTTTGTTTAGTCTTCTCTTTTCCTAACAAGATAATAATTTTGGACGACCTCTGAACAATGTATTTTACTGTTTCTGTATTTTTTGTACTATTGACTGATTAATAGGCAATAATACAAATAAATTTTTGAACAAATTCTCGCGTTGATAAATACGATTAATTGGAAAATAATATTACTCTTCACATCTCGAAAGAATGCCTTAATGACGGTATTCTTATGTGTGTTACTGCACAAACAACGATAAACTAACTACTACTGTATACTAGTGTACTTCTTTTCACAGGTATAGTCACAGTCAATGGTAGTTGTTTAGAAAATCTGTTTACAATTCTTAATCCCAAAAGTTTTAAGAGGATACTGGATACCGACTATAGAGATCTGTAAATCGACGTTTTAGGAACTTAAATTTCTCTAATTTTTAATTTTTTGTACTGCATGACATAAAAAGTGCTTCTATACACGTAAATAAACATAAAAAACTACATAGCTTTTAAAAATGGATATATAATGCTCTTGTTTTTTTTTTTGAACTCGTTTTTTTTATACATAATTATAGCTTATGATAACTTATTTTGTCATCACAAATATCCTTTTTTCTCATCAACTAGACATTCCAACCATAATCTGAGTGTCTCATTATGTTCTTGTCGTACTTAGTACGCTAATTCAATGTAAATACGTACCGAAGCTTATAAATAATTCTACTTACATGAATATAAGGTAAGGTTATAGAATAAAATTGTATAAGAGAAAAAATTTATTGAATAAGAATACTTGTTGACAAATTAATATGCAATGGATAAGACTATACGAGTAATTATACTGGTTATTGATGTATTTTTTTATAACAATTCCTTTATTCTTTAATTAATCAAACGTTTCGATCTTTAATTTAGATCTTTTTCAGTGATAGTCTAATATTACAAAGAATTCTAGGTTCACTAACACTAACAATGTCAAAACATTATAAAAAATTTAACTAATAACTTTGTTCTGACTACTTGTACATAGCTTACTTTCTACATCGTACTGTATATCTGTGAAAAAATTTATGTTGAATTTTGATATTCCAAAGAACAAGCGCACTCTCTTAGCACAATTTACTTATTTCTGTAGAAGCATTTTGGATTTGATGTAGTAAATATAATACAAAACGAAATATTAGAAACGTCGGTTTATTAAGGTCTTTATAGTCGGTATTTAGTATCCTCTTAATACGGTGTAAAACCTACTACACAAACAAAATTTCTATACAAAATAATAATAGTAACCCGAACGTTAAATATATGCTTCTGAATGATCTCTGCTCCTGAATGATCTGAAATTTTCCACAAAAATAGTGTTTGATGTGACGAATAAAGTCCGCGTGGTCCTCACTTTGAGAAATCAAAACCATATTTTTTATGATATGAAAACTACCCAGGCAACCAGCTGACGTTATAATGACGTTAATATAAAGTCAGTTTTTGACCAGTTCGACGTTAGTTTATGACGTGATATTAACGTAATGACGACGTGAGTTTGACTCGTCAAAAGTGACGACAGGTTAATGACGTTTATTTACGTCATTAATCTGACGTAATGTGATTAACGTGACATCCCACATAGCACGTAATATTACTGCAATATCACACACAATATTGCTTTTCTATTGCAATATTACACTCTAATATAATAGAAATATTACTGTAATGTTAATATAATATCACAATAATATTAAAATGTCCGCCAAAATGCATCACAGTAATATTACAATGATATCTAAAAAAAAGTAATGGCACATTGTAAGAGGGGAATTACTTTGAGATTTTACTCGAATTAATCTTTGGAGGCCTGATTCAGTTTGTCGATCAACTGGTTAACTCAATGAAAGGTATTGGATTCGGAAAACATCCTGAGGTGATAGTGAAATTTGAACTCGAGACCTCCATATTCGCAGCCTCTGTACTCAGTCCGCAAGACCACTTGTTCCTACTAAAATGTAATTCTTTTCTCTGTAATTCTATTCTCAAGCTATTCTATGCATTTCATTTATTAAAAATATTGCAGTGCAATATTTGTAATAAAAAAATAATTTAAATAAGTAATTACAAATATTGCACTGCAATATTTTTAATAAAATAATAACTTACACAGTTTGTCCGGAAAGTTCCCGGACTG
>NW_018021344.1:41834-44076 GCF_002006095.1 Pseudomyrmex gracilis | reverse complement strand
TAGTCCGGGAACTTTCCGGACAAACTGTGTAAATAAGTAATAAATTAAAAATATATTGCAGTGCAATATTTTTAATAAAATGCCTGCAACAATGGATAAGATTATTTCTCTTATTATTAGTATTATTATTAGGTGTTGGAATTAATTCGTAGTGTTTTACAAGAGATTACGTAGGTAGTACAGTATTTCGTTGTTACTTACAGTAATGTATTCATCGTAAAATAGCTGTCATTGGACGTCATTTGCTTTATATAACCTTTTTTTTGACTCGTAAATAACAACACTTTATACTTTATTAAATATGTCAAAATTTGTGTCGAATAAAGTGTTTTTGCGGTGAGTTTTACTCCATTACTTTAATATGAACAAAAGTGCTGCTGAAACTCATCGTATTTTAGTGGAAGTGTATGGTGAACATGCTCTAGCTGAGCAAACGTGTCGGAAGCGGTTTGCACGTTTTAAAGCTGGTGATTTTGACTTGGATGACAAGGAGCAACCTGGCCAGCCGAAAAAATTTGAAGATAATGATTTGGAGGCATTGCTCAATAAAGACTCATGTCAAACACTTCAAGAATTGTCTACATAATTGGGAGTTGACTTATCAACAATAGGAAAACGTCTTAAAAGTTTAAAAACTGCCGGAATACTCCAAAAGACAAGACAAAGTCATTTTACTGCACGACAATGTTCGTCCGCACGTCGCAAAACCGGTAAAAACATACCTAGAAACACTTAAATGAGAAGTCCTACCCCACGCGCCGTATTCTCCAGATGTTGCTCCTTCTGATTACCATTTGTTTCGTCCGATGGCTCATAGCCTGTCTGAGCAGAAGTTCACTTCTTACAAAGATTGTCAAAAATGGGTCGATTCGTGGATTGCATCTAAAGACGAAGCGTTCTTCCGACACGGTATTCGTTCCCTGCCCGAAACATGGTCAAAAGTAGTAGAAAGCGATGGGCAATACTTTAATTAATGTATTTTTTTATTTTCATTTAAAATAAATAATTTCTTTTCACTAAAAAACGCTACGAATTAATTCCAATTCCGAATATTAAATACAATTTAAAATACATTTTTCAGCGAGAACAAATTTTTTGTTAACATGTACTGATTATTAAAGTCAATTCTTAATAAATACATACCAAATGATATGGAAAAATATGTACACATAAAAGTATATACACATTTATATGTATCAATTTTATTATATAATAATAATTATATAGTAAAAATGTTAAACACAAACAAACTATTTTTTGTTGATATACTACATTTTGAAAACAAAGCATTTATATTTAAAACAAAAGTTGTTAGGTTTTTACAACAACGTAGCAAAAGATATATATCATATTATACAGAGTGTTTGATAAGTACCGTCTCACTGCTCGTAGGTAGGTAGAAGGGGTTATTCTAAGACAAAAAGTCCTATTCCACTTTGGAAAATTCGCAATAATTAACGAAATATTAATGAATAAAGATCTGCTAATCAGCGTGCATCCAGAGTAAGGACAGCTTAAGGACAGCCCAGTCTTTTGTGCGTACGTGCCGTAGCGACAGAATGGGAGGAGCTAATAGAATAACATGTATACTTTACATAGACTGCGTTCGGACAATGCGCTATCCGCGCTGTTGTCTCATTCTATCTTTGTCTTACATTTAACGAACGATAAAGATAAAATAAGACAATAGCGCGGATAGCGCGCTGTCCGAACGCAGTCTATGTAAAGAGCCGTCTACAATGGAGAGTTGTAGGCCGTAATAGTAAGAAATTGACCAATCACAGACAAAGTACAGAAGAATAATCGATTGTGATTTGTCAATTTCTTACTATTACGGCCTACAACTCTCCATTGTAGACGGCTCTTTATTCTATTAGCTCCTCCCATTCTGTCGCTACGGCACGTACGCACGAAAGACTGGTCCTTAAGCTGTCCTTACTCTGGATGCACGCTGATTAGCGGATCTTTATTCATTAATATTTCGTTAATTATTGCGAATTTTCCAAAGTGGAATAGGACTTTTTGTCTTAGAATAACCCCTTCTACCTACCTACAAGCGGTACTTATCAAACACCCTGTATATAAGATACAATACGATGTATGCAACTTGCTAAATAGTAAATAACATTATTGTAATAATAAATAACATTAAATGACATTTCTAACGTTCATAAGATATAATAAAAACCATTATTGATATTTTGCTACTTAAGATGCAATACAATATTACCGTACTATTTCA
>NW_018021344.1:39520-41394 GCF_002006095.1 Pseudomyrmex gracilis | reverse complement strand
ATTTCAACTGACGTCACTCCAAAGACCAATAGTTACATCATATATGACGTATACGTATGACGTACATACTGACATCATTGTTATGACGTTCAAAATAACGTCAGATTTAGGTCATAATCACTAATTAGTGACAAAAATCACGTATATTTACGTCATTACAACGTCAGCTGGTTGCTTGGGTAAGAGCCGGTTTCCAGCAAGCAAGCTTACGTGATAATGACGTTTTTGGTCTGCAAAACGTCAATTATGACATAACAATGACGTGATTTTGACGTACATATCACGTGATTATGTCACATCTTATTGACGTCATTATATTACGTCAAGTAGACGTGAATATAATCAAAAAAGTCTCATTAATATAACATGGTAAAGACGTTATTGTAACTTTAAAAGGAAAATAAAATACAACATTTAAAGAACAATAGTATCAACATCCCACATAGCACGTAATATTACTGCATTACAGTAATAAAATTACCGTAATACTACCATGATCAAAAAATAACCGGAATTTATTCATAAAAAGAAAAGTACATGTTTATTCTTCAAAATTCAAGTTGTCCCCTTCAAAGTAGTCCCTGTCGGCTGCGATGCACTTGTGCCAGCGTTTGATCCACCCCTCGAAGCTTTTCTGGAAGTCGGTTTTTGGTATAGCCATTAGTGCCTCCAGCGATTTTAGCTTTATTGCCTCCACACTCTCAAAACGAGTTCCTCGTAGTGGTTTTTTGAATCGATCGAATAGGAAGAAGTCACATGGTGCCAGATCAGGTGAATTGGGCGGTTGTTGAATGGTATTGGTGTTGTTTTTGACGAGAAACTCACGAATAATCAACGCATTATGAGATGGCGCATTATCGTCATGGAGAATCCACGAGTTGTTGCCCCACAAAGCAGGACTTTTTTGGCGGATAGCTTCGCGTACGGATCCGAATGATATGTTGGTGGTCTCAGCTATCTCCCTTATCATCAATTTGCGATTTTCGATCAACAATTGTCGGATTTCATCGACGTTTTCATCAGTTTTCGATGTCGATGGCCTCTCAGGACGAGCATTGTCCTCAACAACCTCATGACCACTTTTAAAGCGTTCATACCACTGGTACACCTGTGTTTTCGATAGAGTATCGTCACCATAACACTTTTGTAACATTTTTAATGTGTCGGAACACTTAATTTTATTTTTATAGCAAAATTTAATGCAAGAACGTTGTTCAAGTTTTGAATCCATTGTAAAAATCGCCGCGACGTAAAAACTTGATGTAAAGAAATCACTGCCATAAAGGTAAATGAACAGCTGATAAGCAGAAGCTTGGCATGGGTGTCCGTAACAGTGCTGCCAACGTGACACAAACAACAGAATTCTAAACCGATAAGCCCGCGAGGTTTAAATTAAAATTTCCCGGTATTTTTTGATCATGGTAGTATTACCGCCGAAATGCATCGCGGTAATATTACGGTGATATATAAAAAAACGCTTTATAGAAATAAAATTAATTAGAAATTTTACTTGAATTAATTTTTGGAAATCTGATTCAGTTTGTCAAATCAACTGATTAACTCGATGAAAGATACCGGGCCTGGAAAAAATCCTAAGGGGTGATGGTAGGACTTGAACTCAAACTCAAGACCTCCATATTCGCAGCCCCTGCACTCAGTCCGCTAGACCACTTGTTCCTTACTATAATGTAATTATTTTTGGCTCTTATGACCGAAGATTTCATGTTTGTAATTATTTTTCTTTACTTATTCTCAAACTATTCTACACATTTCATTTATTATTTAATAATAAGAAATATTTAATAATAATTGTTCTTATTATAAAATTTAACTACAATAAACTTTAGTTATCATTGAATATATATTTATATATT
>NW_018021344.1:25010-39380 GCF_002006095.1 Pseudomyrmex gracilis | reverse complement strand
ACTCAAGGTTGTTGTTAGAACTTCATTTAATCGTTTTATTGATGTCATATTGAAATTCAATATATATAAGTTGATATATGACGTCAACGCGACATCTAAATGACGTCATATCGGCGACGTCAACTTTTGGTATTGTAAATGACGTCAAAATAAAATAATACCATTTATGTTACTTAACGTCGTAGTCATCAAAATCACTTCATAATCACGTCATTATCACGTGAGCTTGCTTGCTGGGTTGTTCCATCTTTTAATAAAGTATCGGATAATCTATCTAATGGATAAAACTCTGATTTGCACTGTTCCACGTGTCGGTAAAATTTATATATCTGGTACATGATCAGAAACCAAAAGATAAATCACACTCTTGATATTGTGTAAGTCGTATCTACAGATAAATCTAACAGATAAATATGTAGAAATAAAAAACAGTGGGAGATGCGCTAGTCAGGTTCTTATCCTATAGATAATAACTTGTCGAGTAAGCTGAGATTTATCGGAAGGTGGAGCAACCGGCCCTAAGACATTGTAATCGTCGACCTCTCAGTGTTTTCGTGTCGTGTCTCTGACCAGTGGCGTAGTAATAAAAGACAGCGCCCGAGGCTTTTCCTTTCCGTACCTTTCTTATTAGGTTATTCTAATAATGACCACTCCAATAACTAACAAACAGTTCTTTTAACTTAGTGCTCAATATCTTTTTATTTTACACTTTTACTTTTTTTTATAGAAAACAAAAAATTTATTTTTTTTATAGAAAACGTCAATTCATATAAAAAAATAAACAATAAGGTCTAAATTTTAAATAATCTTGAAACTTTTAACAAACTAAATTTTTTAAAATAAACTAAACTCAGTCTGTCAGTTGCATTTGAAGCGGGAGGACGTTTTGCGTCCTCTTACGTAATACTGACTGATACTTTGCTGCCATTTCTGCCTCTCTTTGAATATCTATGTAGCGCTTTTTTTCTTACCCATATTCTTCATAATCTCGAATAAATCATGATTTTTTTTGTAATTTTATGTAATTTTTCATTAAAACATTGAATAATATCCTATAATGGATCGCAACGTTTGTTAACATTTTTTAAAATCTTCGAATTAAAAAAGAATTGTACCCGAACATCTGGTGTTAGCTTCTTATTGTCATTTTCTTATCTTTTTATTTAAATTAAAATTGTTTAAATAAACTACGAAATTCAATTACAAATTTCAATGAACAACGAAATATTATTTATTATATAAATATTTTAATTTTAATATTTTTTTTTTCGCAGGTTTTGATGCTTGCAAATTATTTAATAACATCTGAAAAGTCACTCTTTTTTGTTGCATCTCGTTCTATCTATAAAGAGCAACGCAAGCCTATTTAATTGCATCTGACTCATAGTTGAACAAAGGTAGGTTTTGATTAGTTTTAACTTCGAAAATGTATAATAGTCGTCTCGTCGTTTTGACAGAAAAGCTACTGCCTGTGTTTACAAATTACAGTTTGAATATTTTCAAAATCTAGTATTGTATTATTATGTTGATAAATCAAGACGATTCAGCGTTTACTTAAGAATAAGTAAGAAAAAACAAAACATTCTTCTTATTCTACACCAAAAACTACAGTAATATTAGATTTATAAAACGCCGAATTTTATAAAAAGACACTTCATATCTCTACGCAAATAATCAGAAAAGTAAATCTATAATAAATAAAAATTTTTTAATTAAATAACGTTTAAGCTTCAAGCAATAAAAATGTGTTTACATATTGCTCCATTGCGTCCTTGTTAAGACGGCGCACAGGACGGATCACCCCCTCCTTACTACGCTACTGTCTCTGACTTATGGATTTTAAATTTTGACTTAAGGGGATTCTAAACTGACAGTCGCACTCCGTCGTTTTACCGACTGAGTTTACAGCTTTTGGCGTCAGATCGTAGTAATATTTGCTTAATATAAAAAGTTATGCAGTTTGTAAGTAGAAAACCATCTGCATTCCATTTTCGGAACAACATAAAGAACAATGTAGAGCTCTCAGAAATATTTTTAGAAGGTTAGTGTAAATAAATAGTGTGCGTGAAATGATGAATAAATAGTGTGTGTATTCCAATATTGTTCTGAAAATCTCTCTCTCTCTCTCTCTCTCTCTCTCTCTCTCTCTCTTTCTCTGTGTGTTTGTGTGTGTGTGTGTGTGTAATATTGTTTCTGTGAAACAAAAAAACTTACATTGTTTAGAAATATAGGTGATTCCTTGTTTATAATGATGTTGTTTAAGTAAACATTTATTTGACAAATAAAATGCCACAAAAATTTAATTTATTTTAATTTGGGAACTGGTTTTTTTATTACGATGTGCAACAACAAAATTTTTTGAAATAAGATCTAATCTGTATATTTTATTTTTATATGTAAACGCATAATAAGTAGAACAAATTCTGAGAAGTCGGTTGTTAAGCTGCGTAAGGGTTTAAGAGGGTACTAGAGCCCGGCCTGTAAACTGGATAGAGACCTGTAAACCGACGTTTTGAAAATCTAAATTTCTCTAATTTTTAAGTTTCTTTACTGCATCACATAAAAAGTGCTTCTATAGAAGCAAATACATATAAACACCTATTTAGTTTTGAAAATAGATATATAATGTCTTTTGAAACTCTTTTTTTCATTCATAATGATAGCATATGATAATCTATATTGTCATTACACTAAGACGTTGTTCTCATCAATTAGATACCATAATCTGAATGTCTCATTAGATTTGTTTTTGTCATATCTGTGGCGCTTGTTCATTGTAAATATGTACATAAGCTTAGAAATAATTCTACATACATGAATATATAGTGAGGTTATAGAAGGAAAATATATAAGAAAAAATTTATGCTGAATTTTGACATTCCAAAGAACAAGCGCCAATCCTTAGCACTATTTATTTATTTCTGTAGAAGCATTTTNGATTTGATGCAGTAAATACGTCTCC
Source organism: Pseudomyrmex gracilis (assembly GCF_002006095.1). Lineage (NCBI taxonomy): Eukaryota > Metazoa > Arthropoda > Insecta > Hymenoptera > Formicidae > Pseudomyrmex > Pseudomyrmex gracilis. The sequence continues at coordinate 36,418 of NW_018021344.1, read as the reverse complement.
AAAGGACTTAGGAGAAACGTCGGTTTAGGTCTCTATAATCGGTATCCAGTACCCTCTTAACGATTGAGGCAGTAAGGTCAACCATACGACGTGTATTACAGTTACCGAATCGATATTTTAATCTGCCGTAACCCGACTACGTTGCTACAGTGTACTATGTGTAGTATTAAAGCAGTAAAACAGGAGTAAAAAACAAAAAAAAGGTTAGGAAAGATGAATACATGTAAAGAATGGAAAACAACTCACACAACACGTACACGTTCTTTGGATATATGCTAAGAGTATATCGGACATCTAAAGGACGTTCATGTATTGTGTAGGAAGCAGCCGAAATGTTAGAGTAACTCACAAGGGATTGTAAAAAAGAGAAAAGTGAGAGATTCAGCCTAAAAAATATTGCAATTAAGTAATATTTATAGTGTGCAAACCAAAAAAAGAAGTTTTTATGTGAAAAGCGTATTACAAATAACGTCAAAAATTCATGAGCCTCATGAAATCTTATATACAAACAATGTTTTCCGTTATCTAGATAAAATTATCTAGATGTTCATCTAGATGTGATAATTGTTTTATTTTATCTTTATCTAAATAATTAAAATATCATCTTTATCTGTATCTCAGATAAGAAAAGTAGTATCTTTTGTAAATTATCTAAGATAATGAGTACGCACTCTGAATGTGACTTTTTAGTACAGAATAACAAATATTTGTACCTCGAAAAAATCGTTTATCCGATAGTACATTTGAAAAACTATAGTTTTATAAAACTAAAACCTTATAATATATTTACATATTAACCTTATATATAGAATAAATGTAACTTACTTATTATACATATTTATAATATGCTTATTATACTCAAATGTATATTATATTAAATATAATGTATATCAAAATATATGCTTATTTTCTATAAATTTTCTTGAGATGTATTATTTAATATCCTAACTTCTTTAATATCTTAAAATTATCTAGATAAAAATCTCAACTAAATCATCTTTTATCTAGATATGATCAAATCGGATTATCTTTATCTTATCTGAGATACATACGTTTATGTTTTATCTAATCTGTATCTAGATTATTTCAAATTATCTAAGCGCAACACTGTATACAAACATATTGTCAAAAAAACGAATAAAAAAATAAAATTTATTTTACATACATTAACTTCTTGTAATATTTATAAGCAATTTATTTATCCAAAGTATGTCGATGCAGTAGCTAGCTGGGCGATTTAATCGCTTTGAAGCAAAGAATCTAAAATTACAAATAAAAATACAAAACAATTCTCATAACAAAGAGTAGAATCGAATGCAAGTTAAGAGCAAAAAGAATGTACGCGTGTGCGGTCAGAACGGCTCAGAAATCCGCAACAATTCCTTTAGGCAACAAAAGAAACCAAACAATATACTATAAAAGCGAATACAGTGCTGCAATGGCACGTATGGTTGCAAGATAAAAGCAGAAAACCGATTGGAACAAATGCAAGCGTGCAAAACAAATAATGGCAATCGAGCGCATTCGCTGCCGGCAATGCCAAACGAAATGTGCAAGAGGATAGCAAAGGTTCGTTTTACTAGCTGTTTTCGTGAACTCCTGACTATCACTGCTACGATAACGTTGCTAAAAACGAGAGAGAGAGAGAAAGAGAGAGAGAGAGAGAGAGAGAGAGAGAGANAGAGAGAGAGAGAGAGAGAAAGAGAGAGAGAAAGAAAGAGAGAGAGAAAGAAAGAGAGAGAGAGAGAGACAGACAGACAGACAGAACGTCGAAACTAATACGCATAAACATTCTTGTGACATTAAGCACACATACGTCTGTTTTGGGATTTGATAGTGAAATGAATACCGTAAAAGAACATTGCAGTGCTATTCGTCGCTCTTAAAAGTGCTATAATTCAAATTTTTTAATGTCATAAATCATGAGATAAACGTAAAACCGATAACCTTTTTCCAGCAAAAATGTTCCGAAGTAGACGTGGGCAACTTTGAAAACGGGAAGAGTACGAGAAATAAAACTTATCTCGAGAAAACTTGGCGTTGAACGAGATGCTGTGCGAGCAGTTTTACTTGAATTTTTTCGGAAAGAAAAATGTTAAGAATTCCTTAGCTCGCGCATTATCATGCTAATCGTGTAGTGGTCAATCGTGTAGTGTTTTTTCGGCCTTTATCGAACAGACGGTATTACTACAGTAAAGAGAATGATTTATTTCCGCGTAATCCTTTGTGTTGTGTACGTCTGGAACGAACCAATCTGATGAGAAAAAGCTAACACAGTACATCTCTAACATCGAGATAGGCAAACGATTCGAGACTATAAATTTATAAAAATGTTTAAATTGTATATTTATATTCTAAAGTTTATTTTTCATATAAACTAAACATTTATAATTCTTTTACAATAGTCTATGGAAATAACACAAGTATCGTGCCAATAAATGAGAAAAAGCAGAGCATAATTTAAGACCTAATACAAACAAAAATGCAGAATGAATAAATCTTGTGTACATGTAAATAATCAAAAATTCATTCTACTAAATTATAAAGTTAAAGTATTATTATATACTTTTTTAAATAACAAGAGTACAACGTTAAAACTTGTTGATAGCTGCAATTTTCTAAACTTATAAATTAAAGAATAGCATAAACAAACTTTGACAGTAATTAGTTGGAATAGTCACTGAACTAAATAATTTATTAATTGTAGTGACGAATTAATTAATTGCAATTTTTTTTGGCTGACACCGCATAAGAATATGTGAGCAGGATCGCGTTCGAAACGGTGATAATGACGAGTGTTAAAATAATTAGTATTAGAACGATAGAATATGAATACGATTTTACTTTAATGACATTATTTTCTGATCTTATATTTCTTATTTTCTTGACATTTTCTCTTCCGACTTTTGTCGAAAACGAAGTCACTTTAATGATTTTCTCAAGAAAAAATGACAAAAATCTGTCCTTCTAAGTCATTGCGTTATAAAAATTAAGACAAAAAACACTATAATAAATTTTCGCTATGTCTTGCACCCAGCATATTCACCAGACATATCTCCTATCAATTACTACTTGTAATCCGGTTGATGCAACACACTATGTTCAATACGCACTTCTAATTAAGAAATGAGATTAGAAAATGGCTTAACTTCATCATGTTCAAAGACAACATTTTTCCAAAATAGAATTCATAGGCTGTCTAAAAGATAGCTTAAAGTTGTAGAAAGCAACAGCGAATACTTTGATTGAAAACTGTAATTTACTTTTGTTTAACATAAATCTGAAATTAAATCGAGAAATTTGGATTATTCAATCTTTTACCACTCTAATATTTCTTTTCTTTTTGATATTTATTCATTTTCTATTTTTTGGATTGTAACGTAAATATATTTTTCTATTTTTTAACTTAACTGATGCGTTTACAGGATGCAGGAATTATTGCCTCTTTCATGCGCCATTCTCTTTCAATTGGTGCACCAAATCGTGCGTTTTGCTGATTATTACTATAGACATAATATATAATATTAATAATAATGAGTTTTAGGCTCTTTAAGTTACAAACTATCCTCAAAATATAAATGATTATAGCCATATGTTGGGTATATTTGTTGTGGAAATATATACATGTATTCTATTATATTATATGTAATATGTACTCTTTATTGTGGTTCCCCTCAGGGTTACAATTTTCCAATACAACTTATCTTTAACTTACAACTGCCTTATGCTAACTTATATCTTATCTTATTGTTAACCATTATCTTAACATTTAAACTTATCTTTCTAATTCTTTTCTCAATTTATATAAGGTGTCTGACAACAAACGAACAAGCCGACGTGTGTAAGTAAATCGGGTCATTCTGAACAGAAAAGTTATTTATCATTTTGCAAAATTCGCAATAGTTAGTGAGATATGAATTAATAAATGTGTGCTAATGAGCGCGCGGAGGATAATGATTAGACTCTATAGGCGTGCACGATTATTAGCTGTAAAGAAAAATGGCTTCTCTCATGCAATGTCTTAGCAACAAGAAGCGGAGAAACAAACGAGTGCGGCGCGACTCAGCTTCTTGCGATGCGATCTGACGATATTCGCAGCGAGCAGCGGCGAGCGAGAAGTAGAGCTGATAATTGTGCACGTCTATAAAGTTCGATCATTGTCCCCCGCGCGCTCATTGGTTCACATTTATTAATTCATATCTCACTAACTATTGCGAATTTCGCAAAATGGTAAATAAACTTCCCTGTTCAGAATGACTCAATCTACTTACGCACGTCGGCTTCGTTCGTTGTCAGATATCCTGTATATACACACACACGCACGCTTTTTTTTTACCTATCCCTACTATTATGTATGCTGTGTTCTACTTTCGTATGTCTTATTTTTTCTATCTATTCCTATCTATTCCTTCGTAAGCTCGCAAAAGGAGACCTCCGTTTCCACTCTCACTCTCACTCTCACTCTCTCTCTCTCTCTTTCTCTCTTTGCCTTTCACATTTCCTCCTTTGTTTTTTCTTCTTCTTTTACCTTCTTTCCCTATTCATTCTTTGCGGGTTTTTCTTCCAATTTTAGTATACTTTTTTCCTCATCTTATCTCCACTATTTCCTTTCAATCAGTACTCTCTCATATTTTATATATACTTTTGATTCTCTAATTTTCTCTCTTCCCTAGCTATTTCCCTTAATTTCCATTGCATCTTTCTTTCCTTCCACATTACATTCACTATTTTTTCACTTCTATTTTTTAACTTTCTTTTCTTTTCCATTATTTATTTTTTCTGCATTACATTCCCTAACTTTACTATCACTATACACTTGTTTCCTTCCTTTTTTAATTTAATAAAATATAAAAAATAAAATAAAAACTGTTTTAACCTTTTCGATTTCAACCTTCGCCCCTATTTCTTTCAAAATTAGCTCTACTTCTTCCTTCTCTCTTCTACTCTTTGTCTTTATTCCTCTCTTATTACTATATTTCTTCTTCTCTTTTCCGTCTCTTTTATTTCTAATTTTCTCTCTAGATCTCTTAATGTTTCCTCCACTTCTGTCATTTCTACGTTTCTTTTATCTTTCCCGTTCACATCCTCTTTTCTTTCTATTCTTTCTTCTATAGCTTTTACACTATTCTCTTTTCCTTCTAAAAATTTTATTTTATCTTTTAATATCCTCTTCTTCTCTTCCCATTTTTTTCCTTTACTCGTAATTCTTCCTTTATACTTTCTAGTTCTTTTTTCGCCATCTCCTCTTTCTCCTTCTTTTATTTCTTTTAATATTCTCTATCTCTTTTCTAAATTCTTCTTTTATCCCTTTCATTTTTATTAACCTATCCTATCCCTTAATTCTTCAATTTCTCTATCTCTATTTATATTTTCTTTTTCTTTCTTTTTTCTTACTTACTTTCTTCTTTAACCTGTTTCCAATTCTTCTTTTCTAATGTCTCTAGCTAACTATCCATAAATTTCTTTCCATAGATATCTTTTTATCAATATTTATAAATATCTTTTTTTCTGTTTGATATATTTGGATTATCCCTCTTTAGTAGCGATCTGCTTATTTTATTACTCTTCTTATACGCCTCTTTTTCTTCTTGTTCTTTTTTGCTTATTTCAAAATTTCTATTATTCTTCCTTTCTTTCTTTCTTTTAAATATTCATTTCTTTAGTTCTTTATCCGCATTCTTATCTCTTTTCAAATACGGTACTATCTCTCCTGTGCTATCTTTTTTTTCCTTGCTTCTAACTCCTATCTTCCCTCTTTTCCCTTCTTCCTTCTCTATCTTTGTACCTAATTCCTTTTAAAAATCCCGCCACTCCAGTTTTCACTTTCCTTACCCGCCGCTATTTGTGCTACCTATCCATTCTTACTTTTCCCGCTTATCCTCTTATCTCTAACCTTCTATTTCATCTATTTTTCCAAATTCCTACTACCTCTCAACCTTTCCTCTACTTTCTCGCACTCTTCTCTCTATTCTCTTACATACACACTTCTATTCTAATCACTATGACTTTCCTTCTCTTCTTTATCACTCTTAATTCAGCCACTTCTTTCTACACCAAATATTCATTGTCACACCGGAAACGAAAATCCATGTATTTTATTATATTCACGTGTAAATTTTTACACGTGAGTTTTTGAATTTAAACTTCAAGTCGTAAATTCATATAAGATGCTATACCCTGATAGCCAAACATGTTTTCCAAAATCATGTAACTTAATGCTGAGCAGAAATTTTCGATTAGTTGCTGTGTATTTGCTGAAAACGTAATGCATAGTAATACGTAATCAGCAACACGAAGATAAATTTGAGACAGTTTGTGTCAGTAGATTCAGAGCAAACGGAGAGCAACTGTTGCTCATTACGTTGTCAACAAAATGACTTCTATTCATAGAAAACTCTTTGCTTTGTCATTCGTTTTCGGCAACATAGAAGCAACATGATGGTAACAAAACAAAACACCTGTCTGTACTACTGTCGTATGGTTGTTAAAAACTGTTGAAATATATTAATTCTATCTTGTAGCCCATTAAATGTCGAAAACGACCGTCTTTTAGAATAAGTGGATAAAAACAATTACATTTTAGTAAGAAACAGATGGTCTCGCGGACTGAGTGCAGGGGCTGCAAATATGAAGGTCTCGAATTCAAATCTCACCTATCATTGTAGGATTTTTTTTGGGTTCGGTATCTCTTTCATCGAGTTAATCAGGTGATCGGCGGACTAAGGCTACGTTTGGAAACATCACCCGGAAAATAGGACTGAGTGAATCAGTAGTGGGAGCAAGATGTACTCCGGGTGCAACTAGTTTTCGAACGACAAATAAAAGACATGATGGACACAAGACAAAGAAAAATTACAGTAACCTGTGCTATAGCTGAACAAGATTACCTATATTCTCCATTGTTATATTTCATTGTTATTCTCCATTGTTTATTTCTTTTATAAACAACAACTATGTTATTGTCGGTTATGTTCTGATATTTACTGCCAGTACTAAAACTCTATACTTCACGTCATGTGCTTAGATTTTTAGTACTGGCAGTAAATATAAGAACGCAGTCTACGTATCGAAAAGCTATCTCATATACGTACGCAAATTCCCGCCAAATACAGAAAATATACTCAAATCCACCCTGAAATTTCAGGATGAAAAATTTACCTCCAAGGGTATATCTAACTAATATTTATGAACGACATCATTACATTTCACTTTACACCTCGAATGTTACTAAACGGTTCGAGCTTTGGCGGGTGCACTCGTAAGAGTAATATTTCCAAACGCAGTCTAAATCGAGTCTCCAAAGATTAATTCAAGCAAAATTTTGAATTAATTTCCCTTTCACAAAGCAAATACATATACATTGAATCATATACATAGTCATATACATTGAATATATGGACACAGGATGTCTGATAACGAATGAATCAGCCGAAGTGTGTAGGTAGATCGAGTCAATCCGAACAGAAAAGTTATTATGTTTTGCAACATTCGCAATAGTTATTGAAATATGATTTAATAAATGTGAGCCAATGAGCGCGCACAATTGGGGGTAATGATCGGATTCTATAGGCATGCACGATTATCAGCTGTAAAGAAAAATGGCTTCTCTCATGCAATGTCTTAGTAACGAGAGGCGGAAAAACAAACAAGCGCGGCACGACTCAGCTTCTTGCTTGATCGGGCGATATTCGACGGTACGCAGCGAGCAGTGGCGAGCGAGGGATAGCGAAGCGAGGGGTATCTCTCGCTCGCCAGTACCCCTCATTCGCCGCTGCTCGCTGCGTATTGCCGAATATTGCTTGATCGGAAGAAGCTAACAATTAGTCGCGCCGCGCTTGTTTGTTTATTCGAGCAAAGAATAACTGAGGCACTGCTTTTTGTAATCAGCTAATTCTCACGACAGTAAGCGAATGATAAGCGGCGTATGATACGACCGCGTACTGAAAAATAAACAAGATGTCTTCTCTCGTCCGATTAATGTCTTTTCTATTGGCAGAGGAAAATGACAGCGCTATCATTTTCTCACCACCTTGCGATAAAGCACGGTGCGTTTTTTTAAGTGGTTTTCCCAGGAGGTCTAATCCACTCTCATTGTTTAAGTTAAAAACTGTTCAAAGTGCCGTCCTCTTTCTCGTAAACAGAGTTCGGCTTTTTGAATAATGTTGCGCGTCGCACGGTGTGCCATTTCTAGCGTAATGGTATTGAAGGCCGCAACAGTAGCTTCATGTAAATGATTCTTCCGATGTTATTATTAATTAACACAATAAAGAATTTATTAATTACATTCATTTTGAATAATAATTGCACTAAATTAATTGTATTAAAAAAAAAAAAAAAAAATTACTCACCGAGACTCGAACCAGCAGCGTTCTACCGCTACTAGTCTAGCGCGCTATCGCTGCGCCACGCACTCTTCCGTAAAACGTTCTATTTCATATGTACTTAAGTCGCTTGAAAATTTTTAATTGCGATTTTCTTGCGAACGCTTGAGTAGTGCGTCTTACGCGTTTACCTTGTAACACTTGACATAGTGATCTATCGATACAAAAAGTTTCGGCGAAATCGATTGGTCACACATCGTGCGCTCTCCTTGTAAGACATTGCATGAGAGAAGCCATTTTTCTTTACAGCTGATAATCGTGCACGCCTATAGAATCTGATCATTACCTCCAATCATGCGCGCTCATTGGCTCACATTTATTAAATCATATTTCAATAACTATTGCGAATGTTGCAAAACATAATAACTTTTCTGTTCGGATTGACTCGATCTACCTATACACTTCGGCTGATTCATTTGTTATATCAGACATCCTGTATAATATACATATAGACCAGGGTTGGGCACGTATTATACAGAGATGAAATATTGTACATTGTATTTTATACAAAACAAATGTTTGCATAATAACAATTATACAAACATATATTGTATAGTTGTTGTTTAGTTGTATAATTGTTAGTTGCGTTATGGTTATGTAGGCATCAAAAAAATACGTTGAGCACGTATTATACTGTATAATAATTACGCTAATAACTATGTAACAACAATTTATTTTCATTTGCTTTGTGTCAAAAAACTTGCTTAATTCTTTCATTACTATTGGCGCTTAACTAAATCTTGTCATCTGAACTATTAACATCTTCAGGCATTCAACCAATATCACTCAAATGACTCTAGAAGTGTCTTCAGGCTAAACTTTTGATATTTATTGGGCATCAAAGTTGGGCACGTATTATACGGTATAATACGTGCCCAATTTTGATGCAAACATAACCATAACGCAGCTAACAATTATACAACTAAACAACAACTATACAAACTATATATTGTATAGTTTTTGTTTAGTTGTATAATTGTTATTATAAAATATTTGTTTAATTTTGTATAAAATACAAAAAAAATAAATTTTGTATAAAATACAATGTACAATATCTCATGTATAACACGTGCCCAATCCTGATATAGACTGCGCGTTTCCTATCTTCTCTGTGGAAAGAAATAATCAAAACACAAAGATAGATGCTTTCACTCGTGTCTCTATCCTTGTTTAGTGATGCGATGATTGGCAAACAAAAAAAGAAATAGGAATGAGAAATAGCGTAGTGAGGCAATAGAAGAGTTCCGAACGATAAAGGGGAGACAGTGAGCTGATTGTGACAATTGATAGTTTTTTTTTTTTTTTTTATGTTATTTGTTTTTACGTGCCCCTTAACCAATGTTACACGGTTTTTGTGGGCCACCATTCATATCTTCTCCTTGTTTCTATTCTCTGGTCTTTTTCTATTTCTTTAACTTTCCTGTCCTTAACTTTTCTTGTCCCTACTACCACGCGATACATGGCCTTCTTTCACAGTGGGCGTGTCCATTTGTGTCGGGTTCGTGTTCGAGATGTTGTGACTCTAATCGCTTTGTGGGAGGGTGATTACTTCGAGATTACACTCGAATTAATTTTTGGAGTCTCGATTCTGTTTGCCAATCAATCGATACACTCGATTGAAAGAAACCGATCCGGAAAAAATCCTTAGGTAGTGAGCGGATTCGAACTCGAGAACTCCGGGTTCGCAGCACTTAGACCGCGAGACCACTGGGCCAGTCTAATTGATAGATAGTTACGGTGTAGGTTAATTTTGATCCGTCAATATAGTTGTGTTTTACAAATCATTAATATAAATTTGAAAAAATTATCAAAAGAGCAAACAATAAAATTTGTTATAAAAGGAAGAAAGAAACAGAAGAATATGTAGAACAATAAAGAATATAAAATTGAATTTTATAAATTTTATTCACATTTTATTGATTTTTATATGTAATAAGTCTTGTAAATTTACACCGCGTATGCGATCAGTTTTGACGTCTCGTGAAGTTGTATACTTAAAGATACAGACAAAGAATAAAAAATTTTTCCAATAAAAGTCGAACTATTTGACTTCTATAATCCATTAACAGAGCTTGATCAAAAGCAGTCTGATTAAGTAAATAGCTTATTAATTTTTAAATTATAACCAATAGCATCTGTAGTTATGGTAACAATGTAGCGTTATCTGTGTTGTCTCTCGAGTAGGAAGTTCTCATTCCAGACGCTGAAAGACAGAAGCAGAAACACGGGTGAAATCTGTCTCTCTCTGCGTTGTGACTTACTTCCCCTCTCATAGGCGCAATCTATATCTTTTATATGTCTATGATTATTATATGATTTCGTTCAAGTAGAATTATTCTGCATCAGCCGTTGACACTAAATATCTGTAGTATATAATAAATAACATGTGCATGATTTATCAAAAAAGAATTTAAAAAAAAATTATAAAAAAATTGAAAAAAAAATGTTAACATGTTTTACAAATATCCTCTCAAGTAAAATTAGAGACCAATTATTTTAGATTTAATTCTATTCGTTTGACTCATATATTTGTTGTACATTCAAAGAACATAATTTTATTCAACAATAATTATTATTTTATTCAACAATAATAATTTTATACAACAATTTTAATGAATAAAAATGTTACTATTTCGTAACATTTTGAAATAAATCATATTATTGGACGGAAACAATACGATTGTTGGAACTTCATTTGTTGTAACTAAATAATACTATATTTCCTAACACTAAGTATTTAATGAAACAAAACATTTTTTTGCATAAATGTTATATAGAATATGTTTGACTTAAATAAAAGAGATATTCTTGGCAATAATCATAATGATTGGTTGAAAATCTAAATATGATTATTATGCTCTCTCTCTCTCTCTCTCTCTCTCTCTCTCTCTCTCTTTCTCTCTCTCTCTTTCTCTCTCTCTCTCTCTCTCTTTCTCGCTCTCTCTCTATTGTTCGAAATTACACAGAGAGAACGGTTTCTTTAGATTTAACACATTTTGTTAAATCCAAATAAATTATTTTATTGGA
>NW_018021344.1:19200-24700 GCF_002006095.1 Pseudomyrmex gracilis | reverse complement strand
GGAGTGTACTTGGTGCTACTTTTTCATATCACTTCTTTTGTAACGTAGGTTTTTTAGAAATAAAATGTTTTATATTAAAAATAAAATACATTTTTTAATAAATACTAGTTTGAGTTTAGAATTTTAATTTAAAGTATTACGTGTTGTGCGTGTCCTTGGCGCACTTTTTTACCTTTTTTTAAAAAGGTAAGTTTTTTTCGGATAAAAATGACACTAACGCGTTATAAACCCGAAAAACATCTTTGAATGTTAACAGAACACACCGCGAAAGCATCAAATATTAGTTGGATGTTTAGAGTAAGCTTCTTTGGCTCTACAAAGAGACAAAGGATACACTGCTCGACAGATATCAGACAAACAAGAGGCAGATTGCGAAGGAGATTTTGCGATGTATTCTAAGCTGCCGCTGAATGTACTTGCAATAACTTCTCACTAACATAACTGCAACAAGCTACATAGAACGAGTTAGTGGTGTTTTGTACGTGTAATATTCGCACACAAGAATGTATTGCTCGTAGCAGATGTTTCTGCATTGTTTTTTGCATTAAATACCAAAGTGCTCTTTTATGGTCATGTTTATATAATTCAAGATATGAAGAATCTCGCGCATTGTTGTTCTTCGAAATTTGACATTGTGAAGCAATTCCTTACTTTTTGTTGATCAGATCCATCAAAATGTTTGTTAAATAGTATGCTGTTGTTAGTTGTAACTTAAGTAATCGTGTTGAAATCAGACACAACCGTTTCCAAGAGCAATTCTCTGATGCAGCATCAATTTCAATTCCATTTTGAAGAGGATCCGACCGATTCGATTTCCGTCTGTTTGCTTCGATTTGATATAAATCAAATTCTATTTAGAAGAACTACCCGATATGCGCGATAAATAATAGGAAAGAATAATTGTTCCTTCAAGCCGGCTTTCATTTTTGCTCATTTTGATTTTTTCTCCCGGTCACAGAAAAGTCGATATTATTTTTCAGAACGTTGTGCTTAACTAATGAGTGGAAATAAAAACAAACAGATAAAATGTCTTCGTGAACGGCATCATAAAAGAAAAGAGTACATCGTAAAGCAAACAAAGAGAAAATATCTTCCGCAAAGAGAAAAAAAATATTTTCCAGACTCGCTACGTGATCGCACTTGTGGGAATTTATCGACCAAAAAAGAATGCAACAACGAACGTAGTCGTGGGAGAATATTGAATTCTCACACGTTACACACGCCATTATTTCAATCAGATATTTCACAGAACAACCCACAAAAGAAAAGAAAATTTAAAATTGCCAATAAATAAATGATGTAATAATTTCCAAATTTTTATATTACCGTTTTTATGCGTTGTAAAAACCTGTTGCATAAGTAATAAATATATGATTATTTGCAATATTAGAGTTACATTACATTTAATTGTTTTGCTTGTATTGTATCTGTTGGACAGGTATTCGACAAACATAATCGCGGATACATCACTGCGTCAGATCTTCGAGCGGTATTGCAATGTTTGGGAGAGGATCTTTCTGAAGAAGAAAGTAAGTATATCAAATGTGTGTGTGTGTGTGGATGTGTGTTAACGCATTCGCACACTACGAATAATCTTCTATGACGAACATGACAGGCTTATTATTATATATTATATAACAGAATATATATGATATTATTATATATTATATAACAGAATATATATGATTTTACGCATTAAGAGGATGCTGAACCGTCCTGTTATACCGACGGGATATGTCATTTTAGTAGATCGGACTAATCTCATTATTTACTGTATCAAATGAAAAACGCTTTTCCAGAAGTAAAGGACGTAAAGAAACACTTATCGGTCTGGTGCTTTTTGGTCTAAAAAGTACTAAAAGTTACATTCTCCTATTATCACTTGATCATATTTTGCTATTTTTAAACAATTTTTAAACATTGTATAAATATACAGGCACAGAGCGATAAGCGGATGATATAAAAGAATATAATGGAACAATCAGAATGTGATTTTATTGTCTAGTTTACGAGAATAGTTAGTTCTTCTAATGAAGCACATACGATAGTAGGCAAAATACGCACACAAGCAGACAGTCACGTACGTGTGCATATCCCCATTACTATCAGACGGGCGAATCGAACGAAAGACAAGAAAAGAGATATACGTCTATCCTTGTATAGAGAGCACCACCTACTGGATAGCGTAGCAGCAAAGCAGCTGTTAAGCCGCTGGTTCAGTATCCTCTTAAGGTGTTCTTCGAAAAAACACTAAATACACTTGAATAATATAAGGTAATTAGTTAAAAAGTGGCCTACCTCAAAGATTTTAATGACTTTGAAATATATTGTTAAGGACGTCATTCTGACAGGATAGTGTCTAGTTAAAAAGATAAAAGTTAAGTTAGAAAGTTAAAAAGTTAAATAATTTTAACTTAACTTAGTTACATTTGTAGACTCTTGACTTTTAATTTAATTTAGTTATATTTTATTGTTAACGATTAACTCTTTATTTAATTCTCTTGCAGTTAGCCATGCTATAAGGTTTTGATTTTCGCAAAATTATTCGCGTACAGATTATGTTTTGTGTAAGTGATCGTATATTTGTAGATTGAAGAAATTGACTAATTACAAAGCTCAGAATGGCCTGTTTTACATACGAGACAATTCGTAAAATTGAGTCGATAAACGCTAGTTGTGAAATCCGCAATTTACGTGAAACGCAATTTACGTGATTGTCAGTGTTCACAGTTTTGAGACGTTTATAGGATGCGTTTGGTTCGCGATTGATTTGTTATCCTGTTGCCTTATTATCTTAACTTGCACTGCAAACATTCCGCCTCTCGCCGTTCGGTTTGGAGCTAGTCGGCCCGGATTTCTTGAGGCGTTTCTTTACTTGATACGTTCCGCACTTATCTGACGCCCATACTGACATCTAATTTGTAATGATCTCGAGAATCCGGTAGATTCACGCGGTGGGACGCGTGCGACTGCGTCCACGTTATCTACCGCTTTTTTTCCAGCGGCGTATTGTCAAAAATACGTCGCAGAGAAAATTTGACGCTTTCTCGCTTTAAACGCTTAAAAGCAAAGTTCACGTCGGTCACTTTGGCATTATAAGTGTTTATAAAGAGCAAACTGACGTTGATTAAGTTATATTTCTCGCCTACAATCATTTATTCTGCCGAAATAGAGCAGTTAGAGGGTGAGCACTTTATTTCAAAAGAAAGAATTTTTAGCTAGATAACAAAATAGCTCTAGTTCTCATATCTGCTCACTTTACTCACGTTGCCAAAACGAACGATTTATATAAGCGCTAGTGAGCGTTTAAACGCTAAAGGGAACAAGTACACAAAACGCTCATAAAAGTTAACGTTTAAAGCGAAAAAGCGCCCAAACCGAACATATCTATAGCAGGGTAAGTTCCATATACGCACAAAATAAAAAACGGACACAGCAGGAACTCAGTCGTATTAGAAATACCAAAATGTAAAGTTTAGTATTCCTAAAATCTATGTTTTCAATTTCTAGTGCACATCGCAAACTAACAATCTGACGACATTTTGTCATTAAGAAAAGTTGCATTTGTCTAGCACAACCTGGCACAAGTAAAGACAATTCGGAAATAATAAATTTTGTTCACCCTCATTTGTGTTTTACTAAGTTTGTAGTCAAACTTTACAATTATTTATATTTCTTTGTCAGTTTATTTTTTCTAAGCGGTAATACAACAACACAAGTTATAGAAAGTCAAGATATGCTATGCAGAATGATGTTAGTAGTCCGATATGTGATGCTGATGAAATACTTATGTATTGGCAACTTGTTTTTTATAAAGTTTTTAGCTAATCAGAATAAGATAACAAAAAGTGCTTAATGGCAAATCATACCACAAGTTTGTACGAGTCTGTTGAAAAAAATGAGCCCAATTGCGACAAAGTGCGGAGCTAGTAAAAAATGGTTTTTTTAATTTTCTCGAATATGGCTTAATATAGTGAGCCGCACCAAGTGGCACAACTCTAGCACAATACAGCACAATCAATAAAACTTCAAAATTCAAAAAGTGCAGGGCTAAAAAATATTTTGTTTTTTTAATTTTTTAAAATATTGTTTAAAATATTAAGCTGCGATGTGCGGTACAAATCGGCATAAACGTAGCACAATACGGCACAATTATTAAAAATACAAAATTCAAAAAATGCGGGACCAAATTTACACACTTGATGATCTTTATAATATGTATGAAACAGAATATCATTGGAGCAACTTTTCTAAAAAACGAAAGTTTTTCAAAACTCTATATAAATGATAAAGAATTCTTAGTCTCTTCAAAATGAAGCTGGAATTTTAATCAGAACTATAAAAATTTAATATTGGAGTACGGTCTACGTCCCTCTTTGTGCGCTTTCCCACCTAAGCATGTACTTTCCAAGCTTATCGTAATTTTTATTTATTCTATACTTAACATTTATATATAAGACACAATACATCTAAAATATCATATATTATGTGTAAACTATATGTATATCCAATGAATTGAGAAACGATGGTTCATTAATAAAACTTTTTTTGTCTATAATTTGCTAACAAAATACGAGCAACAGCTAAACCTTTTTAAGTGTTACTCAGGGATATGTCTTTAACAACTCATATATGTTAAGGTCATTGAAATCGGTGAGGTTGCTCTTAATATGTTAATTTACCTAAATTTCTATCAATTGGCTGTGTTTAAATTAAAAATTCTACTTAAGATTTACATTATCGATAAGAAGTACATTGCCAATCAAAATTACATTTGTGAAAGTGACGCGCATCTACAAGTGTTATTTCGAATGCGTTTAACTTAACGCATTTTTGCAATTTTTTTTGAAAGTGAGAAAATTTTACTTATTTATAAGTAAAGTTTCAAAATAAAGAGACTTGCTTGCTAATAATGTAATTAAAAGTACTGTTCTATTTTATCACTTTGTCTTGCAATAAACATTAATCGGATTTCCTTTTATGCACACAAATTATAAATTTGTCAGAAAGTATGGTATTTTTTTTGTTTAATCTCGAGTTAGTTTTTTTTTTTGCTCTAGAATATTATTTATACACTTAAGTTTATTATTATTCTACCGCTTTTATTATTCTACCAAATCGGAAAATTTCGACTCTCTCAGGAAAGAGTCGTACATGATGACGCACGTCTATTCACGTAAATCTAGATCGCTTTACTTTCAATTCACATTGATTATTTTTCCGAAATCTTGATTGAAATAAGAAAAAAATCAGCTTTTTATTAGTATTTGCGCTACTTAAGTGTTTGCACAAATATTAATAAAGCAGAACTGACAATGAATTCAATTAAGTTATAAACGTTCTGTCGCATGACACAAAATTCGTCAATATCGATTACGTAAATTATCTCACAAACGAAATTTTCATTTTTGATTATCAATACAAATTATGACAACTTCTATTCATTTGTCAGACTTTAATTTAATATTAGTTTTTAAATTAATAATATTGTATAAACATA
>NW_018021344.1:16376-19059 GCF_002006095.1 Pseudomyrmex gracilis | reverse complement strand
TAATAACTAATAAATTATTTTACTAAATTTAAATAGATTTGACATGTAATATGCAGTTTCTAATATTTTTAAGCGCACAAAAACGCCTATTATTATTATTAATGCTTATTATTAATGTGTAAAAATAAAGTTTATTTTTAAAAAGTACATTTGTTTTACTTAAAATATATGAGTTTTAAGAACATTACAAGCATTAATACTTATAATGCTATATCACTACTGCGCAGATTGAATTGCACAATTCTTGCATGAAATATAATTGTACTCGTGTACTTACTCATTAACGGTTTATAACCAGTTGCAAATTGTGTCATGTTATCTCTCTTCCTCAGATGGTATTAATCACGATGTAACAATTGACATAATATCGCTTTAAATTTGCAATATTGCATCGATTTTGATACATGAATATCTGCAAATATACTGAAATGTGTTAATAACTAGTAAAAATAGAAAGACAATCAAGCAGAAAAATATATTACAAATAAAAACAATTTGTATTTTTGTTTTTTTTTAGACCAAGCTTGTTTCGAACATAACTTTTTCAAGACCGTTTTTTAACTGCTTCGTGATTTTTTGACACAATAAAAAAATTTGTAAAAGTATACTTAAGTAAACACTTGCAAAAACAATTAAGTTGTAGAAAAACGCAACTCTATTTTTGTACTATTATACCTAAGTTTATAATTAGATAATTACGCTTTCATAAAATACAGAAGCATAGAAAATAAGTAATAATCAACGTGATTGTATTATTATAAAGTAAATTACAGATTTAATTAATACTTATTAGATTTCTCTATTATAATAGAAAAATTAATAAATAAAACTGGAATAAAAATTTTATTGATAAAAAAGACAGATAAATATAATAGTCTCTATCGAGACGCTCGACGCGGGTAAATATGGAATATGTTTACAAAGTTTTACTTATATCGACACACAATGTGGGAATTTTGCACTAGCGTACAATTAACACAAATTCGGCGATTCATTTTAATCAATTTAAGCTAGGTCGTGTAAAGTTTGATCATATTTTTACGCAGTTCACTTTTATACATCTAATGAGTTTTTTATTCCTTTCTCGATTTTAAATTAACACTTTGTTATTTTTCTATTATTTTATATTTGTCTAATTGTAGCGCCATTTAAGAAGTGATTTTTTTTACTAATACTTATAATGACCAATGCTTTCAATAATATGTTTTAACTAAACTAAAATCATTTTTTACATTTTTTACGACAATAATTTTTTAAATTGAATTTCAAGAAGGCATGTCAAGACAGATGCTAAAATGCCACCATTGAACCGTAATGGATCATAATGATCTCTTCATTCCTTTTCGTAGCAATAAATTCTATGTGGAAATAATGCGAGCATATTGGCAATATCTTTCTCAGCATCGTCTCAGTACTCGTGACACGAATTAATTTCATTGCAAAAACATAGCAAAAATATCTAAATTAATTAAATATACTAACTAAATAACTGGATTAATTAAATTATTATATATATATATATATATATATATATAATTATACAACAAATATTGTTATATTTATATACAGGATGTCTGAAAACTTCTCTTGTTTGCTCTACCTTTTGCTGTTAGGAGATTGCATAAAGTAAGCCATTTTCATACATGTATATACATATATACATGTAAATACATATGTATATATACATATACACAGCCCTCCAGTACCCTCCATAAGTTTCCTTCCATAAGTTGCCTTCCATGAAACATCGTGCTTGCGTGCGTTGTATATATATATATAGGGTGTCCCTAACTCACGATCGTAGTCTAAATGACGTATTTCTGAGATAATTTTGAGACAAAACTTCTAATATCATATTATCGAGGCTATAATATTGTTTTTACTTTTAAGCATTTAAAAATAATTAAGTACCTTTTATTTTGCGTGATCAGATACAGCCGATTGATGAAATTGTAGTTTAGTGCGTGACAATGTTTTTATATTTTGGTATTTACGCTAGCGCTAGCTTCATACTATACTTTTGACAGCACGTCGAAAATGTTGTGATTAAAAGTTTTGCAAGAATTTAATAAAACTATTTTTATTTACATAGGCACTGTAATAAATATGTGTATTTATGAAATATGATTTAAAAGAGAAAATTTTTTTAAGATAAGTCTCATAATTATCTATATATTAAGATATAAGAATACTATCACGGAAAAATTGTGCGCCGTTTGATCGCGCAAAATAGCCACCTAATAGGCCAGTTTCGAACGCTTATAATTCAAAAAATATTATAGCCTCGATAATATGATATTAAAAGTTTTGTCTCAAAATCATCTCAGGAATATGTCATTTAAATTACGGTCGTAAATTTAGAGACACTCTGTATATACAGTGCATGGCAAAAGTTCCGAAACGGTGCAGTATCTCAAAAACTAATGACTTTAGAAGAAAACGTTAAATACAAAGTTTGTAAGAAATCAAATGTTCTATTATGTGGTCATTCTGGCGTGACCTTGAATGATTTTTATAAAAGTCACCTTTGAAATTTTTAATAGAATCTTCTATTTTTGATAATACAGTCGTAAAGCTGACGCCGAGACGTTTTCAAAACATTAGCTATAAATCTTTATTCATGAAATATTACGTAAGTTATAGGTCTTCAAATTTGCCGAGCGCAGCGTTGTCATTATCCATA
>NW_018021344.1:0-14651 GCF_002006095.1 Pseudomyrmex gracilis | reverse complement strand
CTTGAAGTGTAAACTTGTTTAATAAACCATATCTTTCATTTTCGATTTTTAATTCACGTAGTCCGGGAACTTTCCGGACAAACTGTGTATATAAAACAATATATATTCGTGCACAAAACCGCAAAAAAATATACTACTTTAAAACCTATGTATATTCCACGCATGTGTTAAAATATGTATACTGCGTTGTATTAATTGTTCTGGTTGATCAAGCATAATCAACAATGGTATAAAAAAAATTATGATAAAAATTAAAGTTAAATAATTCAAAGTTGAGATGCAAAAATAAATAAATTTTAAGTAATTAAATTTGTGTGTGTTTTTCACTACAAATATCAAAAATTTGATCAAAATATTGATTAAAAAATTGAAAACACAACTATAAAATATAAATTGCTTTTTGTTTTATTTTGTTTTTAGTCGAGGAAATGATTAGAGAAGTGGACGTAGACGGAGATGGGCGAATTGACTTTTATGGTAAGATTTCTATTGTTCCATATTATCTGCAATATGATTTTGTAAAATTCAAGAAAATGCAGTATAAGCACTCAAGAAAAGATTTCAATTCTCGAGAATAAATTATCTTTACAATGATAAAAAAATTTCATATTTAAAACAGAAAGAGAAAACAATAACTCTTGAAAAAATCTCTCCTATGATAGATAAATTCTGTTTCATTAAAAAAAATCTGACACAGAAATATATATAATTGTATTATTCTATGTGTCATTAGTGACTTCTTTAATTGCAGAATTTGTTCACGCTCTCGGCGAGCCCGGAATCGACGAAGATGAAGAGGACGACGAGGAGGATTTGCAATCTCCACTGTTTTAAGATCACGTTTATTCTTATCTTCTTGTTAGATAGACCAGAAATCGATACGAGCAAAAATGAAGTGCAATCTCACTTACACACAATATTCTTTCTCTCGTATTTGCAATTCGAATCGCGTACGATTGCATTTGACAAACAGGATGAGAGCTTCATCTTTGCGAACACTCGTCCGCATTTCATTAGTTCTCTGCTCACATTTTTCTTCTCAAATTTTGGATCCAATTTTAACGCTGGAACACAAACGTTAAGCGTATTACGAATAGATTGAGAAAACAACTGTGCACCGAGCTATATTATATTCGCGAATGATTCTAACGTACGTACAGTACGAATTTGCACTTTTGATGTATGTTAAACGAATCATACATGAACTGAGCTTCTCTTTCGATATTGGGAAATTTTCAATTCAAGCACGTGTGACGAGATATCATGAGGTCTTGAAATGTACAACAAACTACCAGCCGTCCGCTGATATATAGATATAAATACGCATTACGAAAATTTTAAACTATAATTTTAAAAAATTATGAGATCTTAGAGATAAAGCAACATAAATAAGAAAGTGTGAAGAACTTCTGTCGCGTATAGATGATGATTAATTTTAAACTATTAAATCAGAATTTTGTAGTACGCGTTTAACAAGTTGCTGATAACTGAGAGATAATTATAGGATAGTCGGTGACAAATCGGGTAAGAGTTTGCCGCACAGAACGATAAGCGTTCCTGGCAGCGTGCCATAAGTTTGTTAAAACGACAGATAAATCAGCGGTCGGCTAATACAGTGAATTTCATCTCACCAGACGGAAGTTGCTAGAAAGCGAGAAGTGCCCCTGTGTATTACTTTACGACAAACAAGTCGGTGTGAGAATATACTCGTCGCGACACAAGAAACGCTAAGAGCGAAAGATGTTAACCTAGTTGAAATAAATTATTCATTTTGCACGTATTTTTGAACCTATCGCTTCGGTATATCAGAGGCGATGGCGATTTCTCGCTTCTTGGCTCTTCTCTTTTTTTCCGAGTTTTTCGACGCCGCGCACATTGGCCGGCTTTTACGATGTAAGATCGACTAGATCGTAATGAATTCCGTCTCGTAAATATGTGGATCTTTTTCTCGATTTTACTCTCGTCTAACATATAACTTATAGATAACGTTATATTCTATCTAAAACTAATCTTAAGAGAAACAAGCGCAATTTCTCAACAGATCGTGTACTGGATGCGCCTCCGCATACATCGTGACTGCTCGATCATCGAGTGAATGAGAAGAAAAAAGGGAGTCTAAAGGATCGCGCATGTTCCAGTCATTCAGTCGCTCAGCGAACCTAATAATCTGTGTCTTATCGCGTCAGATCAATACGTCTTCTACGAGAAAAATCTTTCTTGATCGTTCCAAATTTACCAAATGACTGGCCAGTGAATTATTGGCGCGATCTTCGCTCGCTTTACTCTCTTCGAATCTCGTATTATGTACCTAAAACGACTGTATCACTGTTACGCCATTAACAAAGCCGCACGCTATTTCAAGTATTTTAAAGGATTTAATAAATCACTATAAATATATCATTTGCAAATCAAATCATACTTTTTTCCTCTTACCTGCTTTTTGAAAAACAAAACGAACACAAATTGCAAAAATAATAATAATAAGTGTAAAAAGTATTTCATTTTTAGAAGACATTCATCGAAAAATATGATTCAAGTTGTTGTTATGCGCAAAATAAGATTTTATAACAACTTTATTCATTACTTAAAAATTCACAAACGCAAAAAAATTCACGAAAACAAAAGTTCCTGAAACATAATATATACAGCAGTAAGAAAAGTTAATTGACGCGCGTTTGCGACAGCGCTGTCAACACTGTTAATTAACTTTTGCTCACCTTTGTACATCAGAGCCTTCCAACTGATCACGTGACTGCATAGAGATCTTTTGGCGCAAATCGCACGTCATGCGCGAGTTGAAAGGTTCTGTTGTACACGTACCAATTGCATATAAATTTGAAACCAACCAATCAAAATAGCACAATTCAAATCGTTTACACTAAAATATAAAACGTTTTACTTCGAGTTATTAAACTTAAATAGATAATTATTTACATTAGGAAGGACCTCACCAATTTTGATGACCTTAAAATATGTTGTCAAGGTAACCATTCTGAACAACTTTTCTTTACACATATGACCGCCGCTTGGCTTTAGTTTTAGAGATATTCACAAAAAACTTTCAGTTAAATTTACCCATACAGCATACAAATATTGCATATACATTGCAAGAATCTTTAATGTTGCAATATTGCCATTTTATTGTGAAATATTAATGCATCATTGTTATTGAATTCAAGCAACGTTCAAATGTCCGCTTTTAGGAAGATTGCAACGAAACCTTATAGCAATATTGGAATGTAACGAAGATGCAATAACGCAGTGTTACTGCAATCATTAAGTAATATTGCATATAAAAATAGTTTTATTTCTTATAGATTGCATTAAAAATATGAAGATATATGAAAAAAAGAAAAGCTTTATATAAACTAGAATGCAATAATTTTATATCTAAGATATATATTATAAAACTATACATAAATATATTTTTTTTAGATTAAAATATTATATTTGTGTATATGTATATGTGTATATATATATATACATATGTACACATATGTGTGTGTGTGAGAGAGAGAGAGACATTAAATACAGTAAAAAAAAATAAAATACTTTAAATACTTTAATTTTTAAAAATATATTATTTATGTATAGCTTTATAGTACATATTTATATATAAAATTATTGCAAACTTTTGTTTTAATAAAGGTTTTTCTTATTTCACATATCATCTCATATTCAGATAGCACAGGATGTCTTATGGACGTTCGTTCTATGTCCATTTTATGGTTGCACGTCCGCAGACATGAATTAGACGTCAATGTCCGATTTCGGATGTCTTTTAATAACTAATATTTGGACGCGTCCATAGGATATATTTGCTCTTCAGCCTATCTGCAGTAATCTTATTTTCATATCTACAAATTTATAAAAATTATGAAGTGACTCTCACATATCTATAAAAAGTGTTACATATTAAAAAAAGTAATCATATATACATGTTAACTAATTATGACTGACAGATATATTGTATCAAAGAAATTCTTTATGTATCTATCACGTGTACGATCTTCAAATAAGAATGAGCGAGTTCGAAAAGCGTGCTCTCAGCGCTATTGCATCATTCTACTTTTATTTTTGTCAAATGAACTATAAAGATAAAATGATGAGATACTTATATAGCACGTAATATTACGGAGATATCCTAGTAATATTGCAATATATTAGTAATATTGACTATTATAATACAATATTACAATAATATTATCGATAAACTACATTTATATATAATATTGAAATATTACGGTAATATTGTATTGCATCCTAAGTAGCAAGATTATATATAAATATGTTTTTATTGTATCTTATAAACGTTAGAGATGTCATTTACTATTTGGCAAGTTGCATACATCGTATTGTATCTTAATTATATATAATATGATACATATATCTTTTGCTACATTGTTGCAAAAATCCTACAATTTTTGTTTGAAACATAAACGCTTTGTTTTTAAGATGTATTATATCAACAAAAAACACTTTATGTATGTATAACATTTTTACTATATAATTATTATTATTATATAATAATGATACACATAAATGTGTATACATATTGTCATATATTTTATTTGCTATATATTATATTAAGAATTGACTATAATAATCAGTATATCAGTATTAACAAAAAATTTATTTGCGTTGTGAAAAGGTATTTTAAATTATATTTAATAATAATAAAAAAACTATTTTTATCTATTGGTACAGGTACATTACTCTGCACTATTTTTAATAAAATAATAATTTAAATAATAAATTAAGTGTGTAGGATAGTTTGAGAATAAGTAGATAAAAATAATTACATTTTAGGAAAGAACAAGTGGTCTCACGGACTGAGTGCAAGGGCTGCGAGGTCTCGAGTATGGAGGTCTCGAGTTTAAATCTCATTATCACCTTAAGATTTTTTCCGGGATTGGTATCTTTAATCGAGTTAATCAGTTGATCGGTAACCTGAATCAGGCTTCCAAAAAGTAAGTCAAGTGAAATTTCGAATTAATTCTCTTAATTCTCTTTTCACAAGGCGATGTGCCATTGGTTTTTCTTTTTTTTATATATCACAGTAATGTGATGCATATCGGTGGACATGTTAATATTACTGTGAAATTACGCTAAAATTATCTTTTTTGGGTCTATTTTTGGAAAACAAATGGATAACCGAAATTGTCAAAAATGAATGTCTATAAGACAATCAGTGGACGTCTATTGGAGTTTATTCGGACACCCAATGGACGTCCTGATGTCTGAATTTGGACGTCCATTAGATATCCTATGGACATTTATGTGTTATCTGGGTATGTTTCATCCTAAAACCTAAAACAGAAAACATCTTGTATAGATATGTTAAAACTCTTGAAAAATACATATACTTATTTTTAAAATTCCTATAATGAGCTTATATCTTAATTGCTATCACATTTCTTTGATATATAATATTATCAACAGTTGTTTTATATTATATTTTAATACTAAGATATATAATTATTATTATTTTACATTACGAAATTTCGTTTTTGCAATAATTCTAAAATATTACTGTTATGTTGCTACAAGTGTGCTAATATGTTGCAGATTTATATCTCTGCAATGTCTTTGTAATGTTGCATTGTAATTTGCAATCTTGCAACGTTGCTGCAATATAGCTGCAATGAACTGTGCTGTATGGGTTATGATAAAGTGTTTTCTAGCTATGTACACAGGCGACGTGTAACACAGTGTCCACTAGTGTGAGTACGACACGCTAATATACTCTTTCTCACACTACACTGTGAACACTGTGTTACACAGTGTCGTCTGTGTACGCAGCTGGAAAGCACCCATAGTGTGCGCTCACATGTGTCTTGACTAAGAACATGGCCGACATAACCCTAAAAAAATGACGGAGTGACTACTGGTTATTATTTATACTGTGTTACTATATTACAGTAACATACTAGAGATTAGATTGAGCAGGCTTTTCGGGGAAGGGGTGCAGGGAGACAAAGCCTCCCCTGCTTACACACTTACAACACAAACATAGTACGTAAATGTTTTTTCTGAATGTTTACATTAATTACTGTATTTACTATTATACTATTAGGTCAAATATATATTGCAAGAACAGACGTGACTTCGTCTTTTTATGCGTTTTGCCACCTAAGTATATACTTAGGTTTTTGTGAATATCTCGAAAATTAAAGCCGAGCGGCAGTCATATGTGTAAAGAAAAGTTGTTCAGAATGGTTACCTTGACAACATATTTTAAGATCATCAAAATCAGTGAGGTCCTCCTTAGTGTAAATACCCAGCAAACAATTTGGTTGCGGGATGTCGTGGTTTTCTCGCCAACCGCCGGCGAAATTTGTAGATTAAATCCATATCCATCTGTGTTCTCATTAGGATATGGTTTGGCGACCATATCTGTCAAACATGAGATGTCAAAATGAGACCAAAATCATAACAGGTCTGCCACAAGCAAAGCAAAGCCAAAGTGACGCATCAAATCCAAAACAGATTTGATGATTGTCTGTTGGTCTGATTCAGCTGATCAACCGATGAACTCCATTGGAAGAATCCGAACCTGAAAAAATCTTAATGTGATAGCGGGACTTGAACCTGAGACCTCCATATTCGCAGCCCCTGCACATCAGTTCGCGAGACCACTTCTTTACTAACATATAATTATTTTTATCTACTTATTCTCAAGCTATCCTACATTTAATTTATTATTTATTTAAATTATTATTTTACTAAAAATGTTGCAACGCAATGTACCTGCAACAATGAATAAAAATACTTTGCTTATTATTATTAAATATAATTTAAAGTACAATTTTACAACGCAAACAAATTTTTTGTTAATATATGCTGATACTTGAATAAACAAGTGTTTTTTAATGGATTTTTGGTCATTGAAAACGAATCCAGCGGCAAAATTGACCTACCACGTCAAATTTCCGAGAAAATTAAGGTAAATACTGTAATATACTGTCTATTAGCGTGAGAAAGAGCATATCAGTGTGTCTCATTCACACTAGTGAACATTGTGTTAGGCTAGTATTACATTTGTCGTACGACAAAGATTTTAAATATATTGATTGGCTACCAAATAGAGTTCTTTATAAAACTCTATCTGATAACCAATCAACATACTTAAAATCGTTGTCGTACGACAAATGTAATATTAGTCTTACACGGTGTCGACTATACGTGGACAGCATCTATTGTTTCTGTAGGTGGAAAGCATCTATTGTTTCATATTACTCAATAAATATAAGAATAATACATTACATTTATGATTGTTTCATTGCCGAATGCGTATAAATAGAAGTATTAAAATCTTATAGTTGAACTTTATTGGTTCCGGCATAAGTTAACAATTATTGCCCGCATAAGGTCTAACTGTAAAAGACTGTTCAATGTTTGTTAACAATCTGTTATCAACACAGGCGACAGATATGATCGCAGATAATCGCCATTTTGTTGCGTGTCTAGATGTTAAACAAACAGTCTAGTAGTCTTGCATACAAACAATCCGCACGTATGCATGAACAGATCTGCTTGGCGTTTGCTGGCAATCTGTCGTCAATGCGTTCAACAGATCGACCCGACTGCGATCACCGTTTTGTCATAAACAGATGCTCGTACGTTTTGCGGACTGTTTGCGGTCATAGTATTGCTAGAAGCAGATCTGCTTGCTATTGATCATCTATTTGTTGTCAATTTCACTAACATATATGGAATCATTTTGGCCGCAATACTCTCATGTATTTGCCAACAGAGTTGTTGCGTTTTTTGTCTCTATGTGCTAACAGTTTTGGCAGCACCAAAGCATGTTTCCGTATTGTAGCGTTTCTGCACACAGTTTCTGTTGCCAAGGTCTGAAATATAGTCAGAAATTGTTTGTTAGGTAATTACCAAATATACATTGAAAGAAATATTTTTTTTAGATGTTTTAAATTACACACACACACACACACAAAGTTACAAGAGATTTTTCATATAAAATTTATTTAATGTGTCATTATAAATGTTAATTATATCGTCGCATATTAATGACTTTTTTTACTAAGTAGAAATATAAAAGTTTGATTTTTTCTTAAACGTTCATTTTTATTAGTGATAAATAAATTTACATATCTTTACAGTAACAATATTCCTTCCATAACTTTTGAAAAATATAAGAATATCTATTCGTAAAGATTCGTATAGATCAAGACTTTCTCCTCACTTATAGCATCTGATAGTTTTTCCATGTTTTTTTTTATGTCTTTGATTTAACGATGTATTACAAATAAACAAATAAACGAACACTTAAAAAAATTCAGTACGATACATATGATATACGTACATATTATTTTATATAATCATCGTCTACTTCACATGCGATCTACGTACAAGTCTTAAACATTACTTAGATTTCTAACCATTAGCGAGCATACAACAGCCGAACAGGAGAGAAAAAGTAAATAACATAAGACCACTGTGTTGTTGTATCATAGTCAAATAGCAATTGATGCTTATCGATTTACAAACTATTTTATTGGACGTCCTGTTGCAAAACTTTAAACGTTTTCTTGGGCTATTCTTATAAGTTTCTTTATGCCATATCCAGCTGGTCCTCTCGATTGGCGTATATACCATGCATATTCTTCTCAACGTAACTTCATTCATCCTTTCTCGTTACATGTCTAATAATATATCTATAATGTATAAAAAAAACTTTTATTACAATCTTTTTATAAATTCTTTTCTGTAGTAATTTATAACTTTTACTTTCGTTTCTTTATTCGTTCATCACTCATATTTGTTGTATCAAAATTTATCAATTGAATAAATGAAATCACATTGAAGAAATTGCAGTTGTATTTTGTTAGTAACATCTTCAAATCTTATTATATTACAAGTAGTGCCAATTGAGAGGGAAAGCCTTCGTTTTGTAGCTTAAAACATTGGAGATAGTCAAAACTGCTAGACATGAAAAAATTGTTGTTTTTTCTAACAAACTTTTAAATTAATATTTTATTGTTCCAAACTTCTTGTATTTATCGCACAACGTAGAAAATATAAGGCAATAGTAATAATTTTACATTCTTTAACTATTTTTTGAACGTACAATTGTACATTTGTTTTGAGAAATTCACAGTCTCCAATGTCTGATTTTATTCACGCTTCACTCACGCTTTATTTGTGAGAAAAGCATATGCGTTAATTTCTTACGTGTTATGTGCGTAAACACCTCTCTCTCTTTTTCTTTGAAGTCAAAGTTTATGCAAGCGAGAAACTATCAAAACCTTGCAATTTGTCAATATAATTGTTTTATATCATTCAATATAGTTCTTTTATTTTATTTAAATAAAGTGTAACCAAGAAAGTGCTCTTTTCGAAAAAAAGTTAACTGATGCAACGTAATGTCGCGTTATCGCTTCAATTCATTCAAAATTCTGAAAATACCTTCTCGATAAACTATTTAGAGAACGCATTTTTCTGACCGCAAAAAATGAGATCGTCTTTAAGTTGTCAAGAAAGTTAAAAGCTATCTCACCAAAAACACTTTTAGGAAACGAATCATTAGAGAGAAATCTAATCTAAATCTACTTGCTTACAAAACATCTCTGTTGATTGCGGAGAAATTATCTTAATTAGTAGAATATCACAAACGTGACACAAAATTATACATATATATATATATGTATATATGAGAAAAGTGTCATTGCAAAACCAGTAAACTTCACTTACATATATTTTTAGGAATTGACAAAAACTTTTTGACTGTAGTGACTATCTATTTTTAGACGTTATTTTAAATAGGATTCTGCTGTTAACATATATGCTTTTATAGAAGCGCATATATTAAGAGCATTATTAAATTAGATGGTAACAACACGTAGAATATAATAACTCAAGAATTGTGAAAAATAGAAATTGCTGGTTTTGCAATGACAGCTCTTATATATAAAAAGTTATTCTTGTCGCGAATCATATATTTTTTGTAGGAGTGGCCGAAGTCTTGGCCTTCTTATAAAACAGATTCTCTGATCCCTCCCTTCGCTGCATAACTCCTCTAAACATGTAATGTATAATATCTGTTTCAGTATTTAAAGCAGCTATCGCTTATCGCGATCTTATTTCTCTTATAATTGTATATCTTATCGTTATATGCTGATAATGTATACGGTAAGTTTCACTTGCCGTTCGCAACGCTCGTGAGCGTTACTTATCTTTGCTTAACTTTCGATGAAAAACAAAGATAAAATGATTCTATGAGCGTTGCAAACAGCAAGTGGAACTTACTCATAATAATAACACGACTCGTAGCAACGTGATTATTTCGTTCCTTAGCAATCCGCTAATTTTCTCAAGGAGCAGCCATAATTCCGCAATCAGCTGCAGATACGTTTAAGTATCCACAAGCAAGCGTTTTATTCGTCATTAACACAAAAATTTACATTGTTCCTATGTTATCACCGTTAACATAAATAACATTCTGTCGATTTTTTTCGAAAACGTTTGGCTAATTAGAAAGCAACTGCTCGTATCTGAGATCATTCATTAATTTGATAGTAGCTATTATTCACTGCGACAATTTTCACACGTATACATTTATATTGGTTTCAATCAAGAATGTCTCATCTCATCAACTCCATACAACTTTATTTCTTTTTTTAACAGAAAAAACATAGTTTTTATTCAGCAAGCAAGATGCGGCAAATATCTCACACGTCAATAACGTATATGTAACGTCCGGAAATATGAAAATGTTCCGTGAAGGCTCAATGTGTTGTTCAACAAAAGTAAAAAATCCTTTCAGGATTTTTTTAAACCATATTTAAACACTACTCTTTATTTAGCGCCGCTCATTTGTCGTGCTTGGAGTACAATTATTAATCTTGGCGACTATGCTCGCGGCAAAGCGCAATCTTCTTTTTTTAAGGAGAGCAGATGTCGGACAGCTGCGACGAGGACGCGAGGATGAGACCATAGAACGATCGAAGTCCCATCTCGCGATAGGCCCTCCTCAAAGTATTGGTTCTTCGTCGGTCTCGTTATTTTCGTCAGTCTGTTGCGATGAAGAAGACATGGTTGCCAATGAAGAATTCTTTGTTCTTCGATGTCGTTTCTGTTGATTTTCGGCGTTGTTGCCGTTGCCGTCGTCGTTATTACTGTTGTTGCACATATTGTTGCTGGTGCTGTTAGTAGTGCTACTGCTGCTGCTGATGCCCGAACTGTTGATGATGTTACTACCGGCGCAAGTTAAGTCGAAAGTAGATATTTGGCCGTGAGCAGTTATCAAAGGTCGTAGAGCTGTGCGCACGGACCAATGTAGTCGAGGATATGCGCGCTCTTGATAAAGCATTAGTTCCTTTCTTCTACTTTGTTTCTATATTATTCGAAGAAACAAAAGAAAAAAAATAAATTATTAAAGATATCAAAATAATGACAATGACCTTTGAGATCCTACCTAGAATTTTTTTATTGTGTATACATATCCACACAGAACAAAACCTCTATTAGACATTTATTAGATATTGCATGGAGCTGTTGACGTTTAATGAACGTTTAATAGAGTTTTTGTTTTGTGTGGATGCATACATCAGATAAAATAATTTATATATTTATGTATTTTATATTTATATAAAAAAATATATATTTATATATTTTATATTTATGCCTATAGACTGAACAAATTGTTTCAAATTGCTTACCTCAGATAAATGCGACACTCGTGATTTTTGCGAGATTGGTAGCTTTTTGTTCTCGGCAAACTGTCTCAGTGCCTTTTCTCGTACATAAATGAAGGGTCTGATAACTCTGAGATTCTCTCGACGTATGTAATAATGTGCTTTCATAGTCCTCAACACGCCGCCATGAAAGACCGAAATGAGAAAACTCTCTGTAAGATTATCTAGATGCTGACCGAGAGCCAACACGTTGTATCCATTTTGTTTTGCGAGAGAATACAACTGGGTTCTGACTGATTTATCGCAAAAACTGCAGGTTTCGCTGGCAATGTTGACTTCCAGCGGATTATCGATGCTGGCGCCAGTCAACTCCGTCACTTGCTCCTCATACAAGTAGGGCACATTTAATGTTTTTAGATAACTCGTCAATTCTACAGGATCGGATCGACCAGAGTCAATAGTAGCTGCAGCGATCTCAAAGTCGATTCCCTTTGATCTGACGTAGAATTTATATTGATGTAGAGTATGTAGCAAGGAAAGCGAGTCTGTACCGTTCAGTGACAAGCAAACCAGAACCCGATCATTATCTCGAATCATGTCAAACTCTTGTATAGCCTCCACTGAAGGCTTCCAGATGTTTTTCGGCGGACAGTGCCATTGAATTCGTGAAAATCCCACGTTGGAATCATTGTTTCCAAATTTTGTCTCTTGACTGTCGTTCTCTTCTTCTCTCAGATTGCACGGACATTCTTCATCTTCTGAAAGATTGTCAGTTTGTCGTGTTTGTCGTTTATTAACGCTTTTGCTTGACAAGCTCATCATCGACGTTGTCTTGAGTTTTCGTCCGTGATTGTTAGTAGAATTGGACTCGGCGCTGCTGCTTCGTTTTAGATCGAGACAATCTATTGACTTATCGCTTTCGTGGAAAGATAGATTTATACCGCTGTCCTGAGAACTGACCGAGTTGACAGCCGAGTAAATTCTTGGCAAAATCTTTTGAGTATCGCCGATGTCAAGACTATTCCGTCCTTCCTGCGAATCGTCGTCTGCATAATCGTCTACATCGTTTTCAATTTCTTCATCTTCAGTCTTGGAACGATTACGCACCACCTGCTCGTTCTCGGATGGCTTCATTACGTAAATGACTGTCTCATCTGACGAGCACTCGCTGGACATTTTACTTTCTTGTGACAACTCGCCGACCTTGCTGGTGATCTCTATCGGATCGTTCCTTCTGAAGTTTGACAGATACGGAGATGCCGAGGAAGATAACAGAACTCTTCCTCGATCGGGTGAGCCGCATCCATTCGAAGACACATCCGAAGTGGAAGTATCTGGTGAATACCTGTGGAGTCCGTCAACAGCGTTTACCATGCACCTGTTAAAAAATTCATATTTATCATCTAATATACTAATCCCGAGAAAAAATAAAAAACCTATGATCATGTGAGATTATATATCGGGTATGGTTTTATATAATTATATAAGATTTTATAAAAGTCAGATATGATTTTATGTGATCGTGTAAAATCAAATCCGAAATTTGACGCAATCTGATTTTATATGATCATATATAAATATAGCAAATCGTGTATAATCATATACAATTAGATCCGAAATTTAGCGCGATCTGGTCACTTATATTGAATCTTATATGATCATACCCAGCAAACACAGAATATAACTGCTATATAACAGAAGTAACAGCGTGATATACGTAATATAACAGCTGTTATACTCTATTAACATCGATATATGTAACTTTGTTTTATAAATGTAATATAATTATATTATATATCCATTATATTGCTTGTTATTAGCTGGTAATGACATTATAACTTTCATATAACATTTCTGTAACTATGTAACAATTATATTACATTCTACTCCCGGGAAAAAATGGATTAAATCTAAATAGATCTAATTTAAATCTAACAAGATAAAAGAAATGGAAAAATAGATCTAATTAGATCTAAATAGATATAAAGTTGATCTAAACAGATATAAATAGATCTATATAAATTTACACTTTATTTATCAGTATATCTATTTTAGATTTATAGTAGATTTACTCAGATTTATTATATTAGATCTAAGCAGATCTAAACAAAACTAAGCAGATCTGAATAGATCTAATATAGTAGATCTGAGTAGATCTAAAGTAAATCTAATGATAAATAAAGTGTAAATTTACATAGATTTACGTATATCTATTTAGATCTACTTTATATCTATTTAGATCTAATTTGGATCTAATTAGATCTAGTTTTCCATTTTTTTTATCTTGTTAGATTTAAATTAGATCTATTTAGATTTAATCCATTTTTCCCGGGCTTACATGTTATATTCATATTATATAACTGCAATATACGATAAGTAAAAAATTATAACTAACATAGATGTTACATGTAACAACCATGTTATATTACTTGTTACATTTGTTTTATTACGACAATGTTGCTGTTATATATCTGTGTTTGCTGGGTAAGTTTCTATTTTTTCTCGGGATGTCACACAATATACAATAGAATGTCCAGTAATTGCCGTACAATCTCTCGTGAGCAAATAGAGAAAGTTATATTGAGTCAAAAAGTCCTTTACCACTTTGCGAGATTCGCAATAATTACCGAGATCTTAATTAATAAAGATCTGCAAATGAGCGTGCATTGGACTGTCTTCGCGGGTACTTTTTATTATGTATATGTTACAGTACATACTGTTATATTAGCTCTTTTCATACGTTGCTACGAGTAACACCGTGAGCATGCAAAACGCGCCGAGCAGTCTTACGCGCGTAAGACAGCTCGATGCATGCTTATTCGCGGATCTTTGTTAATTAAGATCTCGATAACTATTGCAAATCTAGCAAACTAGTATAGGACTTTACGACTCAGTTTCTACTTGCCTACAAGAGATGCTAAAGTAATTGTCGGTACCCTGTACAGTGCGGAGCACCATATCGTGCGCCGTGAGGAGAAGTAGTTCTCCTCCGGC
>NW_018021343.1:47975-54266 GCF_002006095.1 Pseudomyrmex gracilis | reverse complement strand
ATTAAATCAGGTAAATTGAACAGCAAAAATAAAGTGTGAACATATTTATGCTAAATTATAATCATCAATTTGTTCATCATTGAAGCAACAATTATTACATTAATATTAAATTTGTAGACGATTTGTATGTCGATACTAAATACTTATATAATATAATTATCAGTACTACGTAGAAATGTGTGATGTTTTATTGTTACATTTAGTTTTCCCAAAATGATTAACATTTAGCAAACTTATAAGATGATGATAACATTAATCTACGTTGTCTTTGTAATAACTCAGTTTATTTTTTATACCCGAATGATTTATATAAATAAAGAGCAACTGTCATTACAGTTATATAACTAAAATTTGTTATAATACGCAGTGTTTTAAGATAACATAACGAATTCTAATTCTGATATTTAATGCTTTTGTGTTGTATTAACATCCAAAACTGTTGGGGTGTTTTCCTGTCAACCTGTTTTCAGGTTAGAACAGCGTTAATGTCATTATTATATGTATTAACACGGTTCAAACCCAAAAAACATCTCTGAATGTTAATAACAAATTATATATTGGTGTAAAAAATAGAAACGGTTACAAATATTTTAGTACTACTACAAAAGTTACTGTACATTTTTTGAATGTTTAAAAATAATTAACAATGATATGTGTATATATATATATTTATTTATTTATTTACTTATAAAGATTTATATTATATATTTTATATTTATATATATATTTAATTTGTTTATTTAGATGTATTGTTATAGTTTATATTTATATATATTTTATTTCTTTGTTTATTTAGAGTTATTTTTTTAAATTTATATATATATATTTATTTATAGATGCATTTTCTTTAATATTTTTGTTTTGATTGTCGTCAATTGTAACGCGTGTAAAGTGACTTTAAAATAATTATAACACTCTCTATGTATTGCGTGTCTTTTTTTATGTTCTATTCTTTTTTTACCCCAGATAGCATAGACCTGCAAAGTACGTCCTAAAGACATCCGGAAGATATGCTACTTTTAAGGACGCACTCTGAATGTTTTTAAGATGTCACTTGAAAGTTTGTGCTGTCCGGGATTTTCTTNTATTTTTTTATCTATTCTATTTATTCTTTCTATCTATTCTCCTTCTTTTCTATCTTCTTATTCCAACGATCTTTTCTACTTCTATCCTTTCTATCTAAGCTTTCATCTGTTCTGTTCTCTCTATATTCGTTTTGGAAATACACAACATTGTGGTTTTGTAAATAGTGTATTAATTTTTATATATGTGTATTTATTTATAGTTTTTTATTGTAACATTTTTTTTATACTATAACATGTAGAATTATTTAAATTATTTTAATTATTATTTTTTTGTTATGCTAAAAAACGTATATATAAACATTTATTACAATATTGAACAAAACAAATGTTTTACATTGTTTTTGACGGAAGAGACCACCACCTTCTCGCGGTTTTCGTTGAGCAACAATATGTACGTGGCTTATTTGTAAAACTTATATACAATAAAATTCTTATTGCAAGAATACTCTTTTTGTTTAATTTTATTATATGTGTGGCGGTTAATGCGTATGAACGCCGCAATAGGAATCGGATGGAGATGATAGGTTGCCTTCCAAGAAATACACTAGGACGTATCTTCACTAGGTATATTTACTGATTCTATGTACAACCTTTGCGCTACAAGGCGTGTATACAATAATTATGTTTTCTTTAGATGGGCCCTGAAAAGGGCCGTTTGGTTGTAGGGACGCCGGGGCTAGTCTTCGGCCCCTGGTCCTTCCTGCCACAGCAGATGGGGCTTGCACCGCGTAATGCGGAATCGCCCAGAGCTTCGCCGTGGCACGGACTGCGCCCTCTTGCTTGCCGTGGCCTGTGGAGCCGCCTTTGAGGTCTCCTCCCTTGGTCCGCAGGTCTGCGTGGACTGCTCCTTCGTTTCCGGTTCCTCCCAGTCGGAGTCTACGTGACTGCTCTGCTCCCTGGTGACCACCGTAACCTGAGTGGCCCGGTGCCTGGTGAACGGCTGGTCCGGAGTGGTCCCTCAGGTGGTCCGGGCTGCCGGCTGAGTCTGCGTAGCCCTCTCCGTATTAGACCGCAGCGGTGAGAGCGGCCTGGGTAGACGGAGCCAGTCCTCTCGGGGTGATGTGAAGCGCCAGATCCTGGGATCCTCGGGCTTCAGGAAGATTTTAAGAGGCCTCGTGAGATGACGGTGTGGAAGCTCCGCAGGAACTAGGCGCCACGGCAGCAGTTGCCACTGAACCCTCTTCTCCTTGGTGGTGCGGTCCTCTTCGTGCCGGGTTGCTTCCCCTGGTGATCGGGGGGGCGATGGCCGTCGTCCACGAGGGTCTCGCAATATCCCTTGCTGTATACTGAGTAGTTGTCGGAATCCTGGATGCAGAATGAGCTGTCTGGTCCCCAGAATGTGCCTTGCTACTCGAGTGAGGCGTGTCGGTCGTTGCCCGCTGGGCCTCTTATTAAGGCCTTAGCGCAAAACTCTCTCGCGCGAGACCGGTCGCTGCCCTGCGCCGCTCGGCGGCGGAGCGCGGTACAAAAGCTTGCCGCGAGACTGCCTCCGAGAAACTTGCCGCGCTGCGGCTCTCTTATCGGCAGATGCTGTTGCCTATATGTAGGCGCTGGTGGTGGCTAATCTTTAGTCACCATAATATGTAATTATGATTAGCAGAGTAAAAAGTATACTAACAAAATAATACTTTTTATGTAACAAAGAATATTAAAATATATTTTTACCTTTATATATCTTATATGAACAATAATTTTGCTAAATTAATAATTAAGGATACTTTTCTTTTTTTTTAAACAAAAATACGTACATATAGCCAAGAGTGGATTTCTATTCTTCCTTTTTTATTTATGCTTCTTATATTTTTTATTTTTCTAATTATTTGTTTGTGGTTTTAATTGTTGTTTATTTAATTGAAGCGTTTTTTAAATTAATAATTGCGAGAATGGGGACGAACGGCGAAAAACGATAAACAGTGACTAGCGCGAGGCATAGCCGCTCGCGCTGGCCGCGTACGCTATAGCTACATAGAAAGAAAGAGACAGCAAATATATCTCTGTTCTCTTTGACCGCCCGAAGACGGCCAAAGCGTCGAGCGCTCACGTACACGGCTGCTCGCCTGTGTGCGTATCCCCTCCACTTGCTGTAGCATGCTGTAAGGAAGCTAAAACTGTGAACACTGTGCGGCATGCGGTAATGGCTGACACATTGCCTAGCCGTACAAGTTATTTATATTAAAGTACATGAGATACGACGTTTTGATGAGTCGTATGTCTGCATGTACTTGTTATTCGCGTGCGCATATCTTGCGCTGCACTGGCTAAGACCACCGCGTATACCCCGTTCGATAAACATAACCATATCAACATCTGTGAGGAGGTCGAACGTGTTATGCCTGTATGTTTTAGCATAGCGTCCCACGTGTAACCGGGTAAAGTATAATAATGCGCGGAATCTAATCCGTAACTTCGAATACAAATTTCTCGAAAATTCTCAAATATATTGGCCAATAATAAAACATCAGTCTTTAAATATAAATTGCTGTATTCACCTAACGTACGTATAGAGAATTGTTGCCAGATGTTTACAGCGTGTGCATATTCACTCTCAGATATCGTTTCACCGGTCAGAGAACTGTAAAATGACTCGCGCTGTGGTAAACGCTGCTCCTGCAACTTGTCGACACAGTCTACGTATTCGTATGGGAAGACCCCTTTACGCGCTTATAATTCAAAGTTTTCGACGGATAAATTTCTGAATTCTGATTGTACAATTTTTTCAACTTGTCTTTATGAAGAAACGATGCTAGTTCATCGAGACTAGCACTGAGAAATTTGTACAAATCAATGAATCGCAACTTTATATTGTATTTAATACGCAGTTAGCAATTTTGATGTAATTAGCAAGTTTTATCTTATAAAATAGGATTATGTAACTTCAATACGTGATCAAATCGATGACATCTGATACCCAAACATGCCTGCTTTTGCGGAAAAAAATTGTTCTCTCATATACAATAAACATGTTATTTCGATATGTAAACATTGCAAAAATAAGCGTGTTTCTGAGTCATAAATTTTGACGTCATCATTTTTTCTAATAAAGTGGTGGGGTTAAGAAGGCGGTATTTAAGAAGGCTTTTACGTGACATCCCATTATTTGATTTTTAACCGTGGTTCAAGAAGACGTAATGTATACTAACAGAAAGTGCAACAACGAGATGAAAAAAAAAACTGCACGCAACAAATAAGTAAACTGTTACATTACTTGGCTTTTGTTTTGTTTTTGACACATACGTCATTCACTTGTGTTTTTTTTACAGTGTACAAACTGCGTCTTCACCACATCAGGCAACTCGCATTTTGGGAAGACGATACGCGCTAACGTCAACAGGATACAAACACATTGAAATTGGAATAAGTGTTGGCCCAATTTCTTATGTGGAGATAGTTATTGGAGATAATCGTGGAAATTCAATGCTTCTACCATTTTCTACATGGCAAACGATCATCCAGAAGCAGACAGATATTCACCAACTACTACAATCGACAGAAGCATCTGCTAC
Organism: Pseudomyrmex gracilis; assembly: GCF_002006095.1. Taxonomy (NCBI): domain Eukaryota; kingdom Metazoa; phylum Arthropoda; class Insecta; order Hymenoptera; family Formicidae; genus Pseudomyrmex; species Pseudomyrmex gracilis. The sequence goes on along the minus strand of NW_018021343.1, from coordinate 49,678 downwards.
AGTGTGGCTTTGCAATTTAGCGCTCAATATCGTTATTATTCGTGACGCACGAATTGTAAAATTTACATTAAACGACAAATGTTGTACATAAAACCACCGACCGTAAAATTCTTGTTAACTTTGAATTCATGTATTGAAAACATGTATTAACTGGTTGGCTGAACACACTCATGTAATAAACACAAAGTTTTCGCACTTTGTTTGCGTTCTACGAGAACAGAATATTACTGATGTATGCAACGCTGCAAAAGCGATATGTGACAGTGGAGTGTATGACAATACCGCAATCATAGATTGCGAATTGTTGGCATGTGCTGTAAAAGATATTGTGCGCGAGGCGTGTAAATAATATCTATCAATATATTGTGTGCTGAATAAAATTTTTAGTTAATAGTTTACATCTTTGTTATTTCTCTCCCACCCTACCTACAATGTCGCTTGAACTGCGTCTTATGTTACAATATATCAAATTGTGCGGTTTCTAATTTTGTGACTCAGCATTTTTAGGAAACAATATATCTCGTAGATTACTTCGCACTAAAATAAAAATAGCACCTTTGTACGTTTTCGCTAAAAACTGCAACTCTGCACCTTTACCTGCGTATAATGTTACATATCGCTATATTAAACATAAAAAATAAATATACAAAATTTGGAAATTTATTTTGTGGAAATATATATGATACATGTAAATACTATTTTTCATGAAAAAACTTTGCACACTCTTGGTAAAACTCTTTACGCAACTTTACGCGCGTATATTGTTACATACTGCGGCACATGCTGAAAACATATTTCTTGTAGTCGTCTTATTGGTACGCAACATTACAAGAAAATTTTACATATATCAAAGTGGAGTGTACGACAGTAGCGCGATTATAAATTGCAAATTATTGGCATGCGCTTTGAAAGGTGTTATATATGATAAATGTAAATAATATTTTCCATCATGAATAAAATTTAAAAAAAGTGAATACCACGTCTTTGTTATTTCTCGCTAAAACAATTGCATCTCTGCAACTTTCCGTCTCGCTAGAAACTGCAAGTCTGCAACTTTGCGCATAGTGCGTATTTTTGATGTGACAAAATCGATGATATCTGATATCNGACAGAAGTACAGTTTGCTAAATTTATGAGTCATATGTAACAATTGCGCAATCATTATTTTCTACTACGCAGTTAGTAATTTCTGCTGCCACCAGCATTTTTTAACTTTAAACAACTGCAACTCTGCAACTTTACGCGCACTGCGTATAATGGTACCGCGGCACATGCCAAAAAATATATTCTGTAGAAATATATAATGCATGTAAATCATATATTTCATGAATAAACTTTAAATATAAAAAGTGAATATTACGTCTTCGTTATTTCTCGCTAAAACAATTACTTTGCGCTAAAATAAAGAATGCAATTTTGCAACATTCTTGCTAAAAAATTGCAACTCTGCAATTTTACGCGGCTTGGTTTTGATGAGTCGTACATCTGCATGTACTTGGTATTTGCGTTCGGGTATCTTGTGCTGCGCTGGCTAAGACCACCGCGTATACCCCGTTCGATAAACACAACCATATCAACATCTGTGAGCAAGTCGAACGTTATCCCTGTATGTTTTAGCATAGCGTCCCACGTGTAACCGGGTAAAGTTTAATCCGAAAAAAACTTACCTTTTTAAAAAAAGGTAAAAAAGTGCGCCAAGTACA
>NW_018021343.1:37975-46524 GCF_002006095.1 Pseudomyrmex gracilis | reverse complement strand
GAATCGTACGGTGTCGAATAATTTGGTGTCGAATAAATCTGTGTCGAATCGAGCGGTGTCGAATCGTACTGTGGTCAATAGAGTATCACCCGTATAATGGCACGTGCCGAAAAAAGATATGTACAATAGTTTTGTCATGTTATATAAAAACATATATGTCTTGTAGTCGCCATATTGTTACATAACATTAAAACTATCATACATATTACCGCAGTAACAAGTACATACCTTGGATTCGCCATATTGTCGTATTGCCATACTGTCATCGGGGCCATATTGCCGCGTGACGTCATCGGGGCTGTTGCCAACGTAATTTCATCGTCATTTCTCGCTCCGCCATATTGCCGCGTGACGTCATAAAAACTAAATACAATAAACAAAAAAATAAATAAAAAAAGTAAATCTTTATAAAGTTTGCTTGTTATGTAATAAAAAAAACGAATAAATTTTTTTTCTATATATTACAATTATGAGTTTTTTAATGAGCAACCTTTGATCCCATCCGATTTCCGACTTTTCGTATACCTATATATATATATACATAAGAATAGATTCAAAGACAAAAAACTAAATAGAATAAAAAAATAAATACAAATAACTAAATAAAAATACACAAAAATAAATAAAAAGTAAATAAAAATAAATAAAACATAAATAAAAAATAAATAAAATAAGTACACAAGTTTGTAAATTTATTCAGTGGAAATATATATGATGCATGTAAATAATACTTTTCATGAACTTCAAATATAACAAAAAAGGGAATACTACATCTTTGTTATTTCTCGCTAAAACAATTACTTCGCACTAAAATAAAAAAAAGCACCTTTGCACGTTTTCGGTAAAAACTGAAACTCTGCACCTTTACCTGCGTATAATGTTACATATCGCGGCACATGCCGAAAGACATATGTGGAATGCAACAATACATACTTGCTGTATCTTATGTCATGGAAATATATACATAGAAACAATCTTAATAAAATAAGAATATACAAAATGAATAGTACGGCTTTGTTAATTCGCGCTAACACATAAAACCTGCAATTGTGCACGATCTCGTTAAAAAGCTGCAATTCTGCAACTTCACGCGCACTGCGTATAACGTTACATACCGCGGAACATGCTAAAAAATGTACAAATGAGAATAAAAAAATGAATAGTACGGCTTTGTTATTTTGCGCTAAAACTTAAAATGCAACTTTGCACGTTTTTGCTAATAATTGCAATTCTGCAACTTTACGCGCACTGCGTATAATGTTACATACCGCGGCACATGTCAAAAAAATATGTACAAAAGTTGCTGTTTTATATGTATATATGTTATATAAAGAACATATATTTCTTGGATTTGCCATATTGTTACGTAACATTACAAAATACCATATATTACCGCATGCCAAAAACGCGCCATATTGTTACATTACAAATACTATGCGTAGTACCGCAGTAACAAGTACATACCTTGGAGTCGCCATATTGTCGAACCGCCGCCATAATGTCGAACCGCGTGTCGTTTCTGGTGCGCGTGTGAAGTCGCCATAAAAAGGGTCCTCCGCCGCGTGACGTCATATCTTAAAACCCCGCGTGACGTCATTACTCGCGTGACGTCAGTGCCACGCTCCCGCGAGACGTCATATCCTGTGACGTCAGAGCCACGCCCCCGCGTGACGTCATTACCCCCTCTCGCGTGACGTCATTGCCCCTTCCCCTGTGACGTTACTCCTCGCGCCTTCTCTCCTCCTCCGTGTGACGGCACTTCTCCCCTGTGACGTCATACTCCGCACCCCCCTCGGAGCTCCTAAGTTAGAACTCTCATATATACACTTACATTGTTGTGCCTCTCAGTGTCACGAGTTTTTTTGGATAGGAGATGTGCAGAAACATGGTGAAGTGTCCATTTGATTTAGACGGTCTTTTTCATTTTCTTCGAAGCCTATTTCTTTCGGTCATCTTTATCTTGATAGCCGGCGTAATCCAAGGTGCAGGCAAACGTTTAGGATGTATAGTCTTAAGAAGAGCATGTCTGTCATAACAACCTAACAGATAATTGTTGAGGAGATCAACCTTATCNCGAATCGTACTGTGGTCAAACGGAACACGCCCTGTTTTATCTGTGTACGTGCGAACTATTTTCAATTTATTTTATGTCACATATGTAACTATGAAATTTAAACCAATCAGCATTGCACTAAAAGTAAAATTCTTACATTAACAAATGAAAACTTGATACAATTTTTACTGTTACTCGTCTGGTTTAGAGAGAACAATGCTATTTCTTTGAAAGTATTTATATAAAATAAATCTTTTATGGGTTAGAGAAAACATTGCTGTTTCTCTGAAAATATTTATTTAAAATATATCTTTTATTTGTACCTTGACGATTTTATGAGTACAAGAAAACAAAACCTTTGTTATAATTGACTTGGAGTATATAATACTTTGTTTAAATATGCTACACAATATGAAAATTACAAAATTTATTAATACTTCAACAGTAAAACACAAGTACCTATTTTATGTATAACAGTAATGCTTCAGAAAAGATAATGTTTAATAAAACATTACTGATTAGTTATTATCAGATTCATGCACACGATCATGACAAACACATTTTATTCGTTACCTGAGGTGCAGCTGTGACCGGCCCGTTTGACTTTCCGACGCGCGGAGATCACGGTCGCCACTTATTTTTTCAGGAAAAAACAAGAAAACCCGTTATTTACAGTTTCACGCTGACCCGACTCACCGTACGACGTCACAGAATATCCTTTGTCCACGGATCTCAGACGATAACGGCGACGGCGGATCCCTTGTCTAACTTCTGTTCCTTTAGAGTTCAGGTGGTGTAAAATAATCACACACTGAGTTTACAGTTTACAAGTTTCACATAGGTTTATTAACACAATGTTTTATTAATGATATTGAGTGCGACACGTTTTTACAACAACCGACTTTCACTAAGTCGTTCGTGTGCGTCTCTGAGCGGACTCGTTTTTCAACACGCTGCTTACTTGGGAAGCGCTCGATTCCGACTCACGCTTTTAATACTTACAATATGAGTGCTACACGCTTTTAACAACAACCTATTTACTTTAGGATGTTTGCGTATGTCTCTGAGCGGACCCGATTTTTACTACACTGTTCACTCGGAAAGCGTTCGTGTCCGACTAACTCTCCGCGCGACCGGCTCAGCCGAGACGCCGCGTCATCCTCTCTCTGCGCTCACGCATGCGTACAAAATAGAATTTTCTAAAAGTTACAGATTTTGGCTGCAAACGTTTATTTGACCACAAATAAACGCTCTGGCCTATTTTCACCAACAATTCGACTTTTTTACCGAAACTAGGTACCTTGACCAAACACGCAAAACTTCAAATGTTAATAATTTTGACCAAAACCGTCGAGTTTATCTTAGAAAATTCTATTCTCAACTTAACTTCAACAATTACACCTTTCCCGATGTAAACATCCACTACCTCAATTGTTGCTTAAACTTACCAAGGCACTTATTCTAATACAGACCTGCATACCGACGCAGTTTCGCTGACAATTATACCTTCACCCCAGGGTTAGGGTCTAGCTTGACAACCCGAGGTAAGTAGCTAGCATCCCCATTGTGGGCCAAACTTGGTGTGGCGCTTTTTTACCCAAAGACCATTATATACACGCATTATTTTGAACAATTAAAATTTTGACCAATGTTTGCGATTGTGGCTGAAATTTTGTAACTCCCCTTTTCTATTGAAGTTCTCTTTACCTGCCAAGTTTCGCCAACAATTAACTTTTGTGACTACCTAACTTACTGGGTTCGCAGCCGGTTAGTATGGCCAAAACCCAATTGTGCGCGAAACTCGCACGATCACACAATCTGCACCAGATCTGTATGTACGCAAGATACCTGCAACAATTACATCCGTTTACCTTTGCCTGAAACTTTTCAAGACGCTCAGACAGCCCAAGCAAGCGACACGCACCAGCCACCTTGAAAACTAACAATCTCAATTGTGGCTGAAATTTCGGTAACCGTTGTACCAATACAAACCTCGCTCACCGGTTAAGTATGGCCAACAATTCAAACTCACCTAATTCTTTCTAATTTTTTCTACTAACTCAATTGTTTATGTTACTTTCAGGTTTGAGTTATCTTAGAGTGACTAACCAGTTGACGTAGTATTACCCACATTTGGAAAGTTAGTCCCTAACTCGACCCGAGTCAGTAAACCTAACTTTCGCCAACTTTTGAATTGTTGCTCATACTTTCTATACATACTTCAAACTTGTAAATAACTTATCCCCCAACGTTTCGGTGACAATTAAAACTGTGAGTTTTTTTTAGGTCTAAGTTAACACTGCGAAACGTTAGTTTGGCGAGTAACCTCTAATCCAACGGGATTACCCCAAAAAATAAAATGAAAACAGAAACAAAATAAAATTCTGCACTTCTGATTACAACTATTACGGGCCTTACACACCTCGAGCGCTTAAACAACACGTGCACAACATAAAAACACCTGGTCATAAATACTAAAATGTGTAAAGAACACTCGCTGTAAGAACAAAAAATAAAATTAACGTGTCCTTGGCTGATTGCCTTTTTCACTGTCGCTCTTTAACAGGTGACAGTCTTTAGCCCACAGACTTGGACCTTGTCGTTCTGCTTGTTTCACGGTCCTGCTCCTGTACGCTGCACAGGGATTCCACCACAGTTGCCTGCGGTCTCACAGCCACGCCAAGTTTTTTTGCCTTAATTATTTTTTATATTTCGACTTTTCACAAAAGGCAAAGTCTACCTATTGATACATATATAATAATTTTATACTTTTTATGTTTTTATAATGTTTTTAATACTTTCTTTAAATGTACACAAGTGTACTTGGTGCTACTTTTTTATATCATTTCTTTTGTAACATAGGTTTTGTAGAAAAAGAATGTTTTATATTAAAACTAAAATACATTTTTTAATAAATATTACTTTGAGTTTAGAATTTTAATTTAATGTATTACGTGTTGTGCGTATACTTGGCGCACTTTTTTACCTTTTTTTAAAAAGGTAAGTTTTTTTTGGATATTACTACTTTTTTTGTAGCATATCTTTTACGTATATATTAAAAAACTAACCTTTATTTTTTTTCTATTATGTCTTAGTTTATAAAAGACAAACATTAAAGATTAAACTCACAATTTTTTTAATTTTTGCGCCGTCGTTTTCACATTCTCTTTTGCAATCTTTTATTCTCTCTTTTACTCTTTTATATCAAAATCTGTTTTTCTCTCTATCTCACTTTTTATTTTTTTCATATTCTAATTCTCTTTCTCTCACTCTCTCTCTCTCGCACTCTTTCTCACTTTCTCTTACTCTCTTCCGCACTCTAAAACAGTCTCTCTCACTCTCCCTCTTACTCACTTTTTCTCGCACACTATCTCACCCTCTCTCATTCTCTCTCAGTTTCTTTTGCACTCTTTCTCACTCTCTTTCGCACTCTATAACACTCTCTCACACTCTCTCACTCTTTCTCATTTTCTCTCCCACTCTCTCTCACTCTTTCTTACACTCTCTTTTACTATCTTTCGCACTCTTTCTCACCCTTTCTCACTCTCTCGCACACTCTCTTACTTTTTCTCATCTCTCTCGCCCTTTTTCTCACTTTCTCTCAGTTGCTTTCAGTCTTTCTCGCACTTTCTCTCAATGTTTCTTACTCTCACTCGCACTCTCTCTTATTCTCTCTTCCACTCTCTCACTCTTTTTCACTGTCTCTCACATTCTTTTGCATTTTTTCTCACTTTCTCGCACTCTCTCTCAGTCTCTCTCACTGTCTCTCGCACTATCTCTCACTTTTTCTCACTTTCTCTCGCACTCTTTCTCACATTCTCGTACTCTTTCTCGCACTCTCTCTCAGCCTCTCTCACTTTTTCTCGCACTCTTTCTTACTCTCATTCGCACTTTCTCTCACTCTCTCTTAGTTTCTATCACTTTTTCTCACTGTCTCTCACATTCTTTCTCACTTCTTTTCGCACTCTTTCTCACTCTCTCTTTCTTGCACTCTCACTCACTCTTTCTCACTCTCTCTCGCACTCTCTCTCTCTCACTCTCTCTCGGACTCTTTCTCACTTTCTCTTGCACCTTCTCTAACTCTCTTTTGCACTCTCTCTCACTCTCTCTCACTCTCTCTCGCACTCTCTCGCAGTCTCTCTCACTCTTTCTCGCATTCTTTTTCACTCTCACTCGCACTCTTTCTCATTCTCCCGCAGTCTCTTTTACTCTTTCTTGCACTCTCTCTCACACTCTTTGACTCTCTCTCGCACTCTATCTCACTCTCTCTCACTCTCTCTCAGTTTCTCCCGCACTCTTTCACACTCTCTCTTACTCTCTCTTGCACTTTTTCTCACTCTTTCTCACTCTCTCTCGCACTCTTTTTCACTTTCTCTCATCTCTCTCGCACTTTCTCTCACTCTTTCTCACTTTTTCTCGCACTCTCTATTACTTTCTCTCTTTTTCTTTCACTCTCGCAATTTTTTTCACTCTTTTTCATTCTTTCTCGCACTCTCTTTCATTCTCTCTCACTCTTTCTTACTCTCTCTTGCATTTTCTTTTTTAGTTTCTCACTTATTTTTCTTTCAATCTTTCTTTTTTTCATTCTCTCTCAGTCTTTCTCATTTTTTTTCCCACTCTATGTCACTCTTTTTCGCACTCTCTCTCGCACTCTCTTTCACTCTCTCTCTCTCTTACTCTCGCACTTTCTCTCATTCTTTCTCATTCTCTCTCGCACTCTCTCTCACTCTCTCTCGCATACTTTTTTAGTCTCTCACTTATTTTTCTTTCACTCTCTCTTTTTTTCATTTTCTCTCACTCTTTCTCAGTTTCTCTCCCACTTTCTGTTACTCTTTCTCTCACTCTCTTTTATTTTCTCTCTCTGTTTCTTTTTCTTTTTCTCTGACGTTTTCTTATACAAGAAAACAGATTTTTTTTTATCACGCGTCGTGTAGACGCATGTATATTGCCATATATTAGACCACAGGTAAACTGATATTTTCCCACCATTTAGCCGGTCGATTTTCTTCACCACGTAGTCGGTCGATTTTTCCCACCACTTGCCTATCTAGCCAGAAAACGTGAAAAATTAGAAGTCAAAACGTTTTCTGTAAACAGCTTCGAAAACAAGCCTCGGACGAGAAAAACACAGTAATACTTTTCTTTTCTGCTTTTTTACCTGAATCGATTGATAGTAGAATAAAGCCGATCGGTTCAGTCTGTATTAAGATATTGCTGATTGAATTTCCCTCCACTCCTAAAATTCTTCATTTTCGCGTATATCGAGGTACGGTGTGCCTCCCACAGTTCGGGCGCATTGCGTACGCGTGAACTTGGCGCGAGGCACTACCATGCCTCTTGATAATGCGCGGAATCTAATCCGCAACTTTGGATACACCTTTTTTGAAAATTCTCAAATATATCGGCCAATAATAAAACATCAGTTTTTAAATATAAATCGCTCTATTCACCTAACGTACGTATAGATAATTGTTGCCAGATGTTTACAGCGTGTGCATATTCACTCTCAGATATCGTTTCACCGGTCAGAGAACTGTAAAATGACTCGCGCAGTGGTAACAGTTGTTCTTGCAACTTGTCGACACAGTCTACATAGTCGTATGGAAAGACACTTTTACGCGCTAAGAAGTCAAAATTTTTGACGGATAGATTTCTGAATTCTGATTGCAATATTTTCAACTTGTCTTTATGAAGAAACAATGCTAATTTTTCGAGACTAGCGCTGAGAAATTTGTACGAATCGATGAATTTTAACTCTATATTGTAACTCTTTGGAGTACTTTTTTCCGGTTGCGTGACGTTCTTGGAAAAGGATATATATCTCTTCTTCTTAATAGGGAGAACAGTACCTTTTCCTTCAAATGCAGTCGCAACTTCTTTAATACTAAAATGTGCATCGTAATCGGATAAATTGTGAAAAATTACTGGAATACAATGCGAATCTTTATAATTTAAGTTGCAGTTGGAGTGCGCGGGACCTCTGTACCGACCGGTCAGATGACAATGATCGCGAACTTTTATATCATCCGCTGCGAATGATTTTTCGCACACGTGACAGTGACTCGCATTACGATAAGCTAACTTTTGTTTTTCTGTTAACATTTCCATGGGCACATTATTAGATAAAATTGTTTTTACTCGATAAGCCAATTCTTTGAGTTTATCGACGAACCATGTGATGCAATCTTTGCCGCGACAATATCGATAAGCAGAGAAAGAGTCGTTGTATGAGCAGCAGACGTAATAGCCTATGCTAAACGCCGTGTCATGTTGATACGCATAAGATGGTTGCTGCGTCTTTCCATCAATTTTGTGTAATACGCTCTCAAGTCAGCATATACTACAAATTGTGGTAATTATGCAGTTATACGGACTATTTTCCGATCTCAACAATTTTGACATATGTTATCAAGGTCACCTCTCTGAATAATAATATGAAGGTTTTATCCGTCGCTCATTGTTTATAAAAAAGTTATGAACAAAAAAAGTTTGATGA
>NW_018021343.1:14518-37525 GCF_002006095.1 Pseudomyrmex gracilis | reverse complement strand
GGGGGGCGCAGCCCCCCCTGCCTACATGCTTACAACACACGAAAAATGTACACGGTGTCGAAAAACAATAGTTTATTTATGAAACTTTTTTTGTTCATAAGTTTTTTATAAACAATGAGCGACGGATAAAACCTTCATATTATTATTCAGGGAGGTGACCTTGATAACATATGTCAAAATTTTTGAGATCGGAAAATAGTCCGTATAACTGCATAATTACCAAAAATATTGTAACTGGCCATGAAGAACATACATACAGTAAAGTCTTTATAGAGAGAACAATCTTCTGAATACATGCAAGTAATGCATTTTAACATTCAAACAAAAAATCTTAAACTAAATCTTAAACCACACTAAAGGAAATAATAATAAATAATTGATAACACAACATTACTGTTAAGAGAGAGAGACAATGCAAGTGCACGCAAAAAATTCAAAGAAAATTCAATNAAGCGTAAAGGAAAACAGCCAAAAATATCCTAGAATGTTGCTATTTTGTAGTCTAATTGAGCCTAGAGAGCACAAAAAATGTCTGTAAATCTTAAAACTTCAGGAAAAAAATTCAAAACTTCAAAGAGCTATGCATGGAAATTCGTAAATTGTTTCCTTTTTGGTTGGTAAAGTTAATAATAAACACTTTAATCATTAAAATTAAGGTAATATAGTTATTATAACGTTAGATTATGTATTTAAAAAATATATAAGCAAACACATATATAAAAAAAAATATATAAGCAGACAACACTTCTTGTAAAGACTGAGCATAAGAATCACTCTACCCTCAAGGATAGAGTGCAAATTGTTACTATTTGAATCTTTGTGACTATTATATGCAAGACAGAATAAGGCAACTTTACACAAATAAGTACCAAGCTATTTCTGAAAGTACCCAATTTTTTCTGAGAAACTCTGGATCATGTACTGTTTTAAACAATAAGAAAAAGAAGTACAAGAGCTAGATAAAAAAAAAAAGGAAGATGGAAAATATTAAGACATGAAANTTTTTAGCTGTCACTTCGAAAAGGTGAAAACCTTAGGAAATTCAAAATGGACCCATCAATCATTTTTCCATTAGCATTCTTATGTACCAGCAGCACTGCATCTGTGTATGAGAAATTCAGACATTAGTGCATCTTAAATGTAAATACTATCCAATATATTCACTCTAAATGTATGAAATTACCTTTTACAACTTTAAACATTTTGGTATTACTGAATGCCAATTTCTGTGTTTTTCCCTTGTGTTTGCGTCCTTTAAAACTATAAAAGGCCCCGACTNTCCTTTTCATTAGTTTTTTCATTATGCGATCAACACATTCCTGCACAGTTGCGCCCCCTTCATTGGCAAGCTTTTGGACCTGAAATACAGAATTGAAAATGAATCAGCTTTTGGAAACAAAAAACATTAATAAATAGTAAAATGGAAATAGTCAACTCACTAAGTACTCTGTACAGGCAGGCAATGCCAACTGTTCCTCCATTTTTNGAGCATCAGTTATGGTATTCAGAGGTATATTTGGCATACCACTGGGATGCGCTACGAGAACGCCTTTGTTCCTGAGGCGCTGCAGAACCTCTTGCAGGATGATATTTTGGTTGTGCTGAATATCCTTCAGCATATTTATTGAGCGGTAAATCTCCTTCAAGTAATCTGAAAGTAAACAGTACTTACAGTTCACTTGAGGTGGAGTCTCTAATTAAAAAACACAAAGAAAATTATTCTTACGTAAACCATACAACTGTTTAATAGTTTTTACGCTGGATTCTGAAGTATTATTATTATCTTCATTTTCACCATCACTAACTGTTGATAAATGTTCATCTTGAGAAATATTTTGAAAATGGGAATCAATTTTCTTAACATTAAGATCAGAAATATCCTCATCTTGAACATGAGAATGAATACTCTCTATATCATGATCAGAAATATCCTTGTCTTGAATAAAAGAATNAATATTTTCAATATTATGATGGGAAATATCGTCATAACTGCAGTCACTGGCAAGGGAGGATTGGGAATGTGAAGATAAAATATATGAGGATTCTGATGGATGGAAGTCACCATCAGATGAAGATGATGAAACACATTTATTCGAAGAATTTAAACTTGCTGAAACACAAAAGGCATTATAGAATTAAACACTAAAATATAAAAGTCTAACTGTGACATGCTATTTTTTTTTATTTTCATAAACATNACCTTGGCGAGGAGATGNTTTCGCTATAGATGATGTTGATTTGGTGTTACTCTGACTTTCAGCTTTTTCAGATTGAGTTACTTCTCTTATTGATGAGGAAGACACAATTGATGTGGGTGATTTTTCATGACTACTCTGATTTGGAATGAAAAAAATTTGGAATGTGAAACATTTGTTCTGATATTGTACAAGGTGTCCGACAATTACTTTAAAATCTCTCGTAGGCAGGTAGAAGGAGTAAAACTGAGTCGAAAAGTCCTGAACCATATTTTTCTATTACATATAAGGAGTAATATTTATAATAAAGGAGTAATTATTGAATAAATTAAGTCAATCAGCACCAATCTTTAGCCGAACGCACGTCAGTGAACTACGCGCCTAGGTGCGTGAGCGCTCGCGCGGCTCACTGACATGCGCCCGGCTAAAGGTCGACGCTGATTGGCTTGATTTATTCAATAATTACTCCTTTATTATATGTAATAGAAAAATATGGTTCAGGACTTTTCGACTCAGTTTTACTCCTTCTACCTGCCTACGAGAGATTTTAAAGTAATTGTCGGACACCCTGTATATGTTGAAAGTGGGTGAGCTGAAGTTGGGCTGACTAATATTTTTAATGATGTTGGTGGTTTATCTTTGTTGTTTACCTGAGATGATCTTCGGAGTGTTTTTGGGTTAACCACGTTCTCCAATAATCTCATGACACTGGGACTACTGGATATTTTTCCTGAGGTCGTAGGTAGTTGGACAGAAGTTCGTCGCACTAATATTTTTGAAGATGTTGGTGGCTTATTTTTGCTGTTCACACGAGAAAGCTTTGTAAGTGATTTTTGTACTGCTTTGGAACAGCTCAATTCTTNTAATGATATGTCGACATGTGAAGTGCAGTTTTTGTGATGTAATTTTCTCAAAGATTGGGACGTAGTTGTCCGAGGGCTAGACAATGTTTCTTGCTCAAGTGATTTNACAGTAGACTGCTTTTTTGGAGACTTCTTTCTCTGGATTTTTTTCTTAGGCATATCAGACAAAATTTCTTGAGATGTACGTTTCACAGGAAATTGCAACTGCTTTTGTGACATCATTAGTTTGGATGTGGTTAGATCATCCTGGGCTTTCTTTGTTAAAAGAATTGTTGGAAAAAGATTTGAACTCTGCGTACTTTCTTCACAATCAGAACCATGAAATTGTAATACTGGTGGTGCCTTTATAGACGGCTTTGAGAGAGAATCATTGTTGTCTCTATCACTCGTGAACAATTGCTTTCTAAAAACTCTTCGCCCTCGTGAAGATTTGACACAATCATCTTCTTTGGCAGAATCCAAATCAGTAGTATTCATGCCTTTCCTTACGCCTTCAACAGCATTTAAGTATGAATCTGGGACCATATTTAATAAATAAGATGTATGAAGGATTAAGAAGGAAGATATCTGGGTCCCGATTCTTTAACTCACTCGTAAGAGAAANGTATGCGCAAACTTAAAGTTACGAGCGCTGAAATATAGAAAATCTATAGGAAAGCTCGTAACTTTGAGTTTGCACATACGTTTCTTTTACAAGTGAGTTAAAGAATCGAGCCCCTGTTGGATGGTTTTATACAGTCCAAGCTTTTGAATGAACTGTAGAGAGAAAGAGTAATTGATAATAAAAACTTCATGTACTGCGTATTGTGTGTTTATTCTTTTGAGTTTCCTCTCATTAATAAACAGTGCTGAGTNATTAAATTAGATGAAAATACAGCATGAAAATATACTAGGCATTCACATNCCCATGAATTCTAACATTTTCAACATGGTTGCGCGCTAAATCAATCTGAAATCAGCATGTTTGAGAAAATTAATTTTTTTCTACCTCACCAACATGCAATAGGCCTCAAAATGATGCAAACTTGACTCTTTGAACTAATTTATTGATATCATTACAGTGGTGAATTGCATCATTTCGAAGACAATTGTATGCTGGCAAAGAAAAAACATTTATTTTCTCACACCCACATGTTTTAGAGCAACTTTGCGAGCAATACCACTGAGAATATTAAAATGTAAGGAGATGTGAACATCTGATGAACATGATGTTACCCGGCTCCATTCTCATCTGATTAAACTAGCTCAAGACTAAATCTTTTTCGGCTGAGCCTATTTGTTTACGTAAATCTTCATCTTCTATAAACTTTTTCTGACATTCGACTCCTGTTCGATTTTCAAAATAACAAATTTTTTTATCTTACCTGTTTATCCTGTTATTATTGTTAATGTTCATGTCTGAACTTATCAACTTTTGCATGTAAATATGTTTCAGTTATAACANTGTTATAGGAAAGTGCACAGCAATAAAACGCAGTGCAATATTTTTATTTCTCTTCAAAATGTTATTTGAAAATAAATTTTAGTACTTTTTTCTTAATATACGTTTTTTCCCGACCTTCAAAGTATTCTATACTCGTCATATTTTAGTATTGGCCCTATCACGTACCTGTTGCAACTGTTGCGAGCATAACTTTTATATATGTTTTTTAAAACACTGTATCTAAATGATGATTCGGAGGCAACTAATAAACATTGTTTCATAAAGAATAATTTACTAATAAAATAAGATTTTCAATACTAAAATGACATTATTTACTACTTTTAAGAATTAAAATCTCAATTCAAAAACTCATGTGTAAAATTTACATGTGAANNCACACATATATATATTTTTTTTTCCTATTATTTAAGAGTATTTACTAAGTAAATACTCTTAAATTTTTACTTTTTCATAGGCCCTCTCAGAAATCCCTTCTCCCCGTNCCTTCAGCGCAAAATGCAAGCTGAGCCATTTTAAAAGAAATTCTATGCAGAATTATGATTAGACTCAGCCAATTACTCAGTACTGTATTTTTTAATAGCAACTGACATATCAAAAGAATAAGCACACATTACATTCATTATTTCCTCATTTTTTATTATCATCCCTCTACAGTTCATTAAAACACTTGGACTGTGCTAAACCATTTCAATGGTATCCCTCTCTTGGGTGATTTTTAATATTTATATACATAATTATATATAAATATGTATATATAACCAGCAAGCCTACCATATTCATGAAGTATTTTACTAAATGGCCATTTCTCATAGCCTGTACCAGGGTTTGATTGATCAGCAACAGCTTTCTGGATGGCCGAGTCTGACTTTAGGTGCTGGGGCCACCAACATTGCTTTTCATCTAAAATAAGCCAGCACGATGGAGCCACAGCTACTTCTGGCATTCCACTTTCATCTGGAGGAGGGAATTCTAATACAACAAATGCTTTNATGTCTGAAAGAAATAGAGAATGAGCACTTAAAATATCTGCAACTTAAGATCCAACAGATCTACAAGAGTGCTTGAGACACGCGTAACAAGTAAATACTTGCTAAAATCATTTTCCATACCTCTCTACATGTATGCAACATTTTTATAGCTATACGATCATTTCCACATGGCAAAACCATTACCTTTCCTCCAATATCATTTAATGGAAGAAGAATATTTGTACGGTTCCAATCACCAAATTTCATAATACCCAACTTTCTTGATTGTATGGGACTTTCAAAGAAGTCATCAATGTCATCGCAAACATCAGCGATAACAAATATTTTGCCATCTATTTTCATGATTTTTTGCACTTGTGCTATCCCATTCTCATTTTGAACATAGAAAAATGAATCTTTCGGTCTCTTAGTAAGAGTAAACATTGAGTTTGAGAGTTTTTTGTACTCATTAGGTCCAGAATAACCTGATGGTGAAAATAATGTGGATGTCGTCTTTTCCAGTTCATACAGAAAGTCAGTTTCTGCCAATCGCCTAACAAGCTGTTGCAAAACTCTTGCACCAGATCGAACCATTCGTTTTATAGCTCCAAGATAATTTTCAAAAGGAAATGCAGAAAACAAGTCAATTTCTCCATAATTTCTGACGTCATCACACAGATGAAGAAGGCAGTGAACATTATAGCTTATGAAACCAGGTCCAAACACAGATTTATGTGCAGAATGCGAAACAAAGTTTTGTAGAAGCTGTTCAGCAAAATCAATATATGATGGTTTCTTTACAAGCTTTGCACATGACACGATTCGAATAGCCACATAAAAGAGAAGAAACAATGAATACAGTTCTTTGGAAAGAACTGACTTGAAGACAACAATGCTAATATAAAGCTNAAACAAGCGCAATTCGGTGGCTTTCCACCGACCCACTACACTNAACGATCGAGGCTTCCTTGCAAACTCACTAGGGATAAACTTATCTAGACTTGACAAAAGAGAGGATATTTCATTTGTGTCACAAGCTCTAAGTTTTACTCCAGGAGAGGCTCTTTGAGTAATGTACAGAAGGAATCTTTTAGTCACTCCCAACCAGATCAAATGCATAGAACAAAATGGAAATTGAGTGATAAACTTTGTTTCTAATAAAATTAAAGGAGACACTCCAGTATGGTGGTTTTCATTCAATCTTATGTTAAAAGACTCATCTGTTCTCAATGTTGAGGATTTACTTTCGAAACAAACTTTCATTCCATCGTACTCACCATCTTGCACACACCTTTCACAAGCATTATAACCAGAATGAGACTTGGTGCATTTTAGGTAGGCTCTAGCAGGAGCATCACAAATGTAGCAATTAATAAACACCTCAAACAACACATTATTGATCAGAATCCCTTTCTTTTTAAGCACACTAACTTCAAATATAAAGTCTTTAAGAAATAAATCCAAAGGGTCTGGTTTTCCAGATCCACAGAAGATCCCTATAACAAACGGTCTACTATCAACAAACCGGGTACATCGGCCTAAAATTGGCCACACGTCGACTGAACTGCTTTTTGAAATTGGGAGACCGTCGATGTTGATATCAATTCCTAGCCTGTTGATGTCAGGTTGAATTCCACTTTGAGCACGTCGAACCATCCCTTGTTGTATTCCGATATGAACATATTCACCATTTGAAAGTGACCGTACTTCAGTTGAGACTGCTGTTGACACTATTGTTCGCGGATCAGATGGTAAATCGCGATGAAAATGTTTCAGTTCACTAAGTAAGCTTTTTAACTGAGAGAGATTAACGCGTGAGGAACAATACCAGCGACGGAGACAATGGACTAATGACTCTTTTTCAGATTCACTATCTAAATCAGAGCTATCAGTGCTACTTTCCTGATCACTAAATATTTCAGACATTCTGNTTGGAACGATAATCACTTTACTGCANGNCATGACTGATCTAGAGCTGCAACTCTCCCTAATAACCTGAGTGTCTAAAGCAGCTGCATCTGTGTCACTTTGAGACTGAATTGGGATGGAAGTTAGACTGTCGTCTCTATCCTGATGATCGNTAGTATTCTCTAACCAGCTCATATCTATATCATCCTCCTGAAGCGTTTCCATCTTAAGCTTGGCCCTTTTCTGTAGCTGTCGCAGGCCAATACATCTATGTTCAGACATATTGAATATTACCTGAACAACATGTTAAACTACAATCAGTTTATTTCTTTTAAAGTTGAAAAATAGAGACGCAACTTGATTTTTTCTGATCGACTGGTGATCATGTATATAACTGAACTTTTATTATCTAGACTCATCAACAAGTGAGTGTGCAGCCATGTAAATAGCAATCGTGAACAGGCATGTTTCATAAGACCATACGTACTGGTCAAAAGAAATTTTAGGTTTACTTGGTTAAGAAAGAAAAGTAAAACATTTCTACACAATGTAACAGAATAAGATAGAAATATCTCACACATTTGACTATAATTTTAATGAGTAATTCCAAACAAAATTGATTTGAAATACTTAGTATTTCAGCAAAGATTTTGTTTGATTTTATGCAAAATTGAGAAATATATGAATAGGAAAAGCAGTTACAAACAAACTGATGAAACATTAAGTGATTGAAGCTAAAGCCGTTAGCTGAATAGGTTAGATTAGGTTAGCTGCTTGGCATATAATATGCTTGGCATATCACCAATACTTCATACAAAATCATTTCCTTTCAACGAGAATGTCCGTGGCAAANAAAGTTTTATATTAAGACAAAAAATGATTACCTGTGGCTACAATTTCTAATAAATCATCAAGTCTTTTTCTTGCGCTGNCTCCCAATCGTTTTTGCCGCTTAGAATGCCGATAGAATGACGCAATAGCGTTGATAGCGTGCTCCCTGAACGTAGCCTAAGGCTGCGTTTGGAAAGCGCATTATTGCATCATTCTATCTTGATCGTTCATTAAATGTAGAACAATGACAGAATGACATAATAGCGCTGATAGCGCGCTCTCTGAACGCAGCCATAGGGAAACTAGCGAAAAAGTACCCACGGCTGACTGTTAACTTTAAAAATGTATACAAATTTAAGATTTACGGTGCCATTGTATTCACATAGCATCGTTAGTAGCACTAACGTTTCCGCAACGGGTCTTCCGAAACTTAGCAACGTTTAAGCTTTCTTAGCAACGTTGCTAAGTTTCAGAAGACCCGTTGCGGAAACGATAGTGCTACTAACGATGCTATGTGGATACAATGGCACCGTAAATTTTAAATTTGTATACAGTTTTAAGAAATTTCTAAACGAATGTTCTCAGACTACATGTAGGATCCAAGGAAACAGTCGCAAATCATAACGTTCTCTTCGTTTAGGTACAAACATTTTAAACTTATATTAGTTCAACATGTTAGATCAGTGGTTACGTTCAGAAAACTCAACGGTTGAGAGATCATTACTTCTAATAGGACTATTCCTCAAAACCTGTTACGGTTCTAAAAGTATGATCCAATTATAACTGATTATCTCTCAACCGTTGTGCAACTGTTGAGTTTTCTGAACGCACCCAGTGTTCGAGGTCTAACACAAAATTAACATTCGCTGAACGTTTTCATGCTACTTGGGTGCGAACATTTTAAACTTTAGTTCAACATGTTAGATCAGTGTTTGGGGTCTAACACAAAACATGTCTAACACAAAATTAACATTCGCTGAACGTTTTCATGCTACTTGGGCAGGTATGTTTGTACCGGTTTTGCGACGTACGGACGAGCATTGTTGTGCAGCAAAATGACTTTGTCGTATCTTTTGGAGTCCGACCGTTTTTCCTTTAATACACGGCTCAAGCGCATCAATTGTAGTCGGTAGCGATTCCCAGTTATTGTTTCATTCGGTTTCAGCAGTTTATAATAAATCACACTCCTCTGATCCCATCAAATACAGAGCAGGAGCTTAGACCCATGGATATTCGGCTTTGTCACTGATGTTGATGATTGTCCGGGCTTAATCCATGACTTTCTGCGCTTCGGATTGTCGTAATGGATCCATTTTTCATCACCGGTGACAATTCGATACAAAAAACCTTTTCTTTTCTCCCATTGAAGCAGCAGTTCACACGTCAAAAAACGCCTCCCCGCAAAAACACTTTATTCGGCACAAATTTAGACATACTCAATAACTTATAAAGTGTTGTTATTTACGATTAAAAAAAGGTTATGTAAAGCAAATGACGTCCAATAACAGCTGTTTCACGATGAATACATTACTGTAGGTAACAACGAAATACTGTACTACCTATGCCATGTCTTGTAAAATGCTACGAATTAATTCAAACACTTAATATATACATACCTGAAGAATTATCTTTTTCTTTTTCTAATCGATCTTCTAAAGAAATACTATCTGAATTTGTACTTGTTGATGCTTCCATACATATCCCAGCAAACACAGATACATAAACGTAACATTGCCGTAATGAAACAGAAAGTAACAAGTAATCCCATACAGCACTGAAAGATTGCAAAAGCATTGCATAAACCTTACATTGAAACGTTGTACTATTGTGTGGTAGTTGCGAAATATTTCTGCAATGTTACTTCAAGCTTACGGCAACGTTGAAATGTCCGCCTTCAAAAATATTGCAATGTAAGATTACAGTAATGTTACCGTGCAATGTATTTGTGATATTAAAACGCAATGTATTTGTAGTATTGAAACACAATGTATTTGTAATATTGAAACACATTGAACAAATATGTAAATTGTTTCAAATTTAATAGATAAACTTTGACAATATATAAAGACATCCCAAAAGAGATGAGAGTAAACTTATTGCAAAATTGTGTAAATTTATAATCTTTTTGCACTCAAAACTTACGATCAGATATCCGAACGTAAAAAGATTATAAACTTACACAATGTTGCAACGAGTTTGTTTTTATCTGTCTTGAATATCTTTATATATTGTCGAATTTTATTTATTAAATTTAAAGCAATTTGCATATTAAAAAAGTATGAATAAATTGTTGGTTTCATATAAAAATTATTAAACAATTTTGTTTGTAATTTTACTTTATATATTATTATATTAGTTTACTTTATTTATTATACTTTATTTATTATACTTTATTTATTATTAAGACAGATATATATATGTATGGCTGTATGGAGCAGACACGGATGTCGATGTGTGTGTTCAAAATTTAGTTTATTGCGATAAACTGTACAGTACAAAGCTTTCGACCTTTGGTTTAGGTCTTTTTCAATGTAATAATTAGACTCGCAAAAAAGAAGAAAAAATAGTGACAGTCGTCGTTAAGTGGTGATTAGTAGTCAGATAGTGAAACTAGAGGTCTACTAATCACCACTTAACAACGACAGTCACTATTTCTTCTTCTTTTTTGCGAGTCTAATTATTACATTGAAAAAGACCTAAACCAAAGGTCGAAAGCTTTGTACAGTTTATCGCAATAAACTAAATTTTGAACACACACATCGACATCCGTGTCTGCTCCATACAGCCATACATATATCTGTCTTAATAAGAATTTCTGGAGCTGATTATTTCAAACTTCATTATTTATTTATTATACTTAATTTTATTATATTACATTTTCTTCACCATAGCCCGACCGTTTCTATGAACCAGAACGTAACACCTGCTTGCGTGTGTATTGTACAAACAGTCTCTATAATACAAAAGTATATGATAGATTATATTTAAAATATTACTTCTGAAATATATATATTGATTAAAAATAATAACATAGAAGTGTGCGATTGTGCTGGAAAAAATGCTAAGAAAATATATTAATTACAACACATATTATATCAATTACATTATTTCAGAGATAGAAGTACTATTTTAAAAACCAAAAATATTTTTATACACAAATACACAAATATTACGCTGTAACAAATTTGAATATATTAATGTATCAAGAAATATTGACAAAGTAATAATGTGCTGATGTGAGAAGTGATTTTGGATTTGTCGATAAGAAACAAATTGCAGAAATAGGCAGTCCAAACCGGCAGAGGTGTTTTGCCAATTAATGAAGTATTATACATATACAGGGTGTCTGACAACAAACTATAAAGCCAATGTGTGTAGGTAGATCTAGTTATTCTGAACAGAAAAGTTATTTACCATTTTGAAAAAATTGCAATAGTTATTGAAATATTAATTAATAAATGTGAGCCAATAAGAGCGCGGGGAGCGATGATCGGACTATGTAAGCGTGCACAATTATCAGCTCTATTTTTCGCTTGCCGCTGCTCGCTGCGTACCGCTGAATAGCATCCGATCGCAAGAAACTGAGTCGTGCCGCGCTTGTTTGTTTACTCCGCCTCTTGTTACTAAGATATTACATGAGAGAAGCCATTTTTCTTTTTATCTGATAATCGTGCACGCCTATAGAGTCCGATCATCGCTCCCCGAGACTTTATTGGCTCACATTTATTAATTCATATTTCAAATATTGCGAATTTTGCAAAATGGTATACAACTTTTCTGTTCAGAACAATCCGATCTATCTACACACATCGGCTTTATAGTTCGTTGTCAGACACCCTGTATATATATATATAGAGTGTCCCAGAATTGGTGTAACATCTCTCGTAGACAAGTTGTAACGTCGAGTTTAATTCGCATCGTTACTGCCGAGGCCGACGACCTGCCTCGGCACAAAACCTGGCGCTTTGCGCCAACATAAGTAAACAAATAGGCATTGCCGATACGGCCTTGCCCCGCCCGCACCGCGCGCTGCGTCGCGCCACGGAGCAACAGCCTACCGCTCTCCGCGCCTACCCCGCATCACGAAGCGCTAAGCGCGCCGCTCGCACGCCGTGCCCCACCGTGCCACCACTGTTTTTTACACAGGTGGCCGTGTCGGCCGAGAGTCGCACGTGAGCCACTGGTATGCGTAAACACGCTCGTTTCGGTCGCGTGCGCGTAGTTTTTCCGCGGTCATCGATTTCGGTTCGAACAACGGGAATCGCCGAGACACTCGGCCGGAGAATTTCTTCCTCTGGTGCGGACAAGAATCGCCGAGACACTCGGCCGGAGAATTTCTTCTCCTGGTGCGGACGGGAATCGCCGAGACACTCGGCCGGAGACAATTCTCCCAGGGGATGGCCTGCGACTTGTCGAGACTCTCGACCGATTCTTTCGAGCTGTTTTCAGTCGCAGCCCGAGAAGTTCTAACTCGGAGCGTTTTTCAGCCCTTTTTTATACCCGGAAAACTGTACGCCCCCCCCCCCTGCCTGTTGATTAAAACGGAGACAATGGACAGTTTGACGGGTTGTTTCATGACGCGGAGCGGCGTGCGGTGCGGGCGGCGCGGGTATTGCTTGGTGGCACGGTGGGGCGCGGCGTGCGGGCGGCGCGCTTAGCGCTTCGTGATGCGGGGTAGGCGCGGTGAGCGGTAGGCTGTTGCTCCGTGGCGCGACGCAGCGCGCGGTGCGGGCGGGGCAAGGCCGTATCGGCAATACCTATTTGTTTACTTATGTTGGCGCAAAGCGCCGGGTTTTATGCCGAGGCAGGTCGTCGGCAGTAACGATGCGAATTAAACGCGACGTTACAAGGTAGAAGAAATAAAACTGAGTCGATAAGTCCTTTACCATTTTGCTAGATTCGCAATAGTTACCGAAATCTTAATTGACAAAGATTTGCGAATAAGCGTGCATTGGGCTGTCTTACGCGCGTAGGACAGTTCGGCGCGTTTTGCACAATTACATTTTAATATCAATATATGTCATAGTAGGTCTGTTTTTCTTGCATACACTTTATACACTTTAGTGTAAAGTGTACACTTTAGCGTTTTTCTTGCCGGAAGTGACGTTGAGTTACGTCATTACACGCTGTTCTTCTTGAAAGTGTAGTACAGACGGCGTCATTAATTCAAAGAATAGGCGCGGGGATCGAAGGGCAAGCAGGGCGGTTGCTCGTAGCGCCAACGGGCGCCGTACTAACTAGTAGTAATCGGGTGTCCACAACTGGACACCCGATTTTGGGACCAATGGATATTTGGATCAACTGGACTTTTTATGTGATCCCCGAGCCTATTCTTTGAATTAATGACGCCGTCTGTACACTTTAATGACGTAATTTACACGTTTTGTACACCTCCTTGAGAGGTGGTGTAAAGCTAGTGTAACGTTGCAGCTTTAGTTTGTTTATGTTTTGAATGTCATTTTAGAACTTAGTTGGATGTGATGAGATGTTCATCAAGTGAAGTAATAGGTTATTGTATCAAATTTTACATATATATATTAAGATATATGTTAAAATGTGTTAAATTCATTACAATACCATTCTTTCAATATGATATAAATTATAAATTCTTTAAACATAGTATTAAATTATATGTTAAATTATTAAAAATTATTTTGTTTGTGTAGTATTTTTTTGTTTTTTTTTTTATATTTTTTTGTATTTTTTCTTTTCTTATCGGATAACAGATCAAACTCCAAAATATGACCAAGCATTTCTGCATTTATTCTATTTATGTTACACTTGTAACAGTGCAATTATTAACTTTTAAAAAACTAAATAGTTTTTACTNTTTTTTACTTAAAAATGCTTAAAACTTAAAACAAGCAACACTATGCACAAATAACTGACTACGACTACGTTTACACGCACTGATAAAACCGTTTTAATAACAACCGTTTTCACGAAACTAACCAATCATAAGTATTCCTGTAAAGAATGGAATGACTGTGATTGGCCAGTTTCATAACTTCGGTTGTTATTAAAACGGTTTTATCAGTGCGTGTAAACGTAGTCACTGTAGTACACTTTTGTTACACTCTGGCGTTTTTCTTGAAAAGCACACACTTTACACAATGTTTCCCCCACTTCCAAAAAGTGTAGTGTATCAAAAGTGTAGGGTGTACACTTTACACTTTTCGTGTATGCAAGTAAAACAAACCTAGTATATGCTGTTATATTAGCTCCTCCCATATGCTCCTACGGGTAACACCGTAAACGCGCGAAGCGCACTGAGCTGTCTTAAGCGAGTAAGATTTTGTTAATTAGGATCTCGGTAACTATTGCAAATCTAGCAAAATGATATAAAACTTTTTGACTCAGTTTTACTCCTTCTATTTGTTCACGAGAGATGTTACACCAATTCTGGGACACCCTGTATATATATTATATATAGGGTGTCCCAGAATTAGTGTGAAATTTCTCGTAGGCAGGTAGAAGGAGTAAAACTGAGTCGAAAAGTCCTGAACCATTTTTTTCTATTATTTATAATAAAGGAGTAATTATTGAGTAAATCAGGCCAATCAGCGTCGATCTTTAGCCAGGTGCACATCAGTGAACCGCGCAGAGCGCTCACACACACCAGACACGTGGCTCACTGACGTGCATCTGGCTAAAGATCGGCGCTGATTGGCCTGATTTACTCAATAATTACTCCTTTATTATAAATAATAGAAAAACATGGTTCAGTACTTTTCGACTCAGTTCTTTGAATAAGTTAAAAATTAAATAGGTAATGTAAAAGAAAGAAATGTAAAACAGAAAAAAAATAAGAAAATCATTACATTATGATTAGCAACAATATGTAACTTTTAATTATTTTTCTTTCTTTATGAGATTCTTTCTGTAAATAATTAACATGTATTCGAGACGTCCTATAACAAAACTATTCTCAAAATCCGGCAATGTTTATTTTAAGAATATCATGATCCACATGCTGAGTCATCGATCTCGAATGTGTTAATATCAAAATTTTGACAATGATTATTTATTTTTGTAGTTACTTATTTATTTTATGGAAAGACTCCTACAAAGAATACAAACAAAGGTTTAATTTTTGTAATTACAATAATACAATATTTAAACTATTTTTTATTCTAAATATTGTTTCTCTTTTGTATGTAACAAAATTATTAAATAACAAAAGATTAAATAAATAAACAATCAGTAGTACATTCATATGCTGAGGTATCGGTCTCAAGTGTGTTAAATAAATAAATAAATAAAACCATTATTGCTATCTTTTATGCCAAAATGTAGATATTTAGTATTTATTTAGTTACTTACGCGAATAATTTTACAAAAGAATCTCATTTTATTCATACTATTACAATATTATACAAAAGTTTTAAATTTTCTTTGTACGTAAAAATTAGAATGTTAAAACCAAAAAAAGAAAAGTAAAAAACTGTTAGTGTGTCATTATTTGCAACAATAAATAACTTGAATAAAGATCCAAATAAAATTATTAGAAATAAATAGTAATAGTGTAGATCTTGTGAAATTGTTAAAGAGAATAATAATCAAGGAAAAGGCCGATACGAGGCAAAAATACTGGATGTCAGTGTATGTTAATGTTTTTTTATTAATGTCAGACGTTTCGACTCCTGGATTGAGTCTTCCTCAGTGACATTATTAATTCTATAGGATATAAAAGATACACAAATGAGCCAAAATCCAATGTTAAAACATAATCGCAATAAACAATGATCAACAAATAAACAATTGATAAATTAACAAAACTCACTCAATTCAGTTTGAACTGCACATCAATACTCCGTCTCACGTGTCGAGATGGATTTCTTGTAAGCACACACAGTGTCACGGAGATAAACAAAGTACTGATGCTCAACCCTTACAAAACAGGTCTTATATGTCCTGAATCCCCCCTCTGACATTAAGATGGGTATGTGTGTACGAACAACACATCTCGCAAACATGATCAAACATATTATTTTGTTTTGAGAGATTCTATGAAAGAGAAGTAAGGTTTTAAATTTTCCGTATCTGCCATTATGTTAATAGCATTAGTCTGTAATCTAATATATATCATCTCCGAAATCAATCTCTTATTCAAATGGTTTTCACGGTCCCATATTTGTACATTATCCCAACGAAAATCATGGTTGTTCGTACACACATACTCATCTTAATGTCAGAGGGGGGATTCAGGACATATAACACCTGTTTTGTGAGGGTTGAGCATCAGTACTTTGTTTATCTCCGTGACACTGTGTGTGCTTACAAGAAATCCATCTCGACACGTGACACGGAGTATTGATGTGCAGTTCAAACTGAATTGAGTGAGTTTTGTTAATTTATCAATTGTTTATTTGTTGATCATTGTTTATTGCGATTATGTTTTAACATTGGATTTTGGCTCATTTGTGTATCTTTTATATCCTATAGAATTAATAATGTCACTGAGGAAGACTCAATCCAAGAGTCGAAATGTCTGACATTAATAAAAAAACATTAACATACACTGACATTCAGTATTTTTGCCTCGTATCGGCCTTTTCCTTGATTATTATTAGAAATAATTTGGCAATTTTTTCAAATCAAAGTAAACAATTTTAACACATTCGAGACTGACGTCCTATAAGTAAAAGTATTCACATAATTAGACATAGCCTACATGCTCATTGACATGACCCACATACCGAGTCATCGATCTCGAAATATTAATATCGAGATGATGATAATAATTATTTAGTTATGTATGTATTTATTTATTTTATGTAAAGATTCTTACAAAAAATACAAACAAAGATAATTTTTGTAATTACAATAATAGAATATTTAAAATATTCCTTATTCAAATAATTGTTTCTTGTTTGTATGTAACAAAAGTAATAAGTAAAAAAAAAGATCAAAGAAATAAATAACAATAACAATCAGTAATACATTCATATTTCCATCGAAATGTAACTTACAATTTTTTCCTTACTTTATGAGATTCTTCTCGTAATTAATCCTTTCGTTACTATGGACGAGATATCTTGCCAACACGATATTACTTATGCGACGCTTTAGACGAGATATCTCGCGTCACAACTTTTGTTATTCGAAAGTGCTATAGACAAGATATCTCGTATACTTTAATTTAAATTATCTAAAAATCTTTTAACCATCTAAAAATTTAGAATAAAGAATCCATTTAAAGACATTTTATTGATATCTCGTCCATAACACAGCACAATAGAAATTGCGACGCAAGATATCTCGTCATTAGCGTCATCTCAAGCGACATTGTGATGGAGAAATATCTCGTTCTCGGTAACAAAAAAATTAATTAACCCCTTAACCTACGATTTAGATTCGAAGATGTTGGGCCGAAATCGTATACAAGCTCGCGCAGCGTTCGGCTCGTAAACATGACGGGCATCGCCCGTGGTAGGACGATCGCGGTAATTGCGTATCAAATATTCCACGTAATATTCACTTCTGGCCCGATCACCGTACGCGGGCTATGCCCGTAATATTTACGTTTGGCCCGACCATCGTACGCGGGCTCTGCCCGTCATTGTAGGTTAAGGGGTTAAATAAATAAGTAAACAGACTCATTATTGACACATCTCGATATTAGAATTATTTAGTTTGATTAGCAAAACATGCGAGTAATCGTTAATTAAAATCTCGGTAACTATTGCAAATCTAGCAAAATGGTATAAAAATTTTCAACTCAGTTTTACTCCTTCTACCTGCTTACGAGAGATGTTACACCAATTCTGAGACACTCTGTATATACATATATACTATATATACATATATGTATATATAGTGTATATGTATGTATATATACATATATGTGTATATAGTATATAGTGTATATAGTATGTATTGTTAGCGACTATACTTTTGTAAATTACTCCTGTTTTGGTTGGTGTACGGGGCGCCGCACACACCTTCGGCACGTCCTTGGCTCAATCAGTGCAAGGTGTATTGCAATATTAGAACAAATTTGTTTTATTAACAAAACGTTTCGACTTTATTGTTGAGGTCTTCTTCAGTTGTACACTAATAAATATACATAAATATACATAATAAACATACATATTTGGACAAATTACTTTATATAATTAAGTGAAAAATTTGTTGTAGTTACATATACATACCAAATTAACAAAAATTATAACTATGTCACATTTTCACAATTTGAGCTGTGCAATTACAATTAAATGATCGTTAGATTGTTATATGTCAGGATTTTAAAATGTGTCTGCCTATCATGGTCATGTGCGACTGACTGTGACTTATTCTTGTCAACTTTTTCACTGTGTTTGACAACTCCCTCTATTTGTGTGTAGATAGAGTTATGTTTCATGATTGATTGTATCGAGAATAGATAAGTAAATGTCATCTAGCGATTCTATATCTGTCATTAGATTTAAACTGTGTTTTTGTGTCTTTATGTGTAGTGTTTCAGATACGAGTCTTTTATAAAAATTTGATTCAACATCCAAAACCTTAATATTGTTCCAATTGAAATTGTGATTTTGTTCTATTGCATGTCTGGCTAATACAGATGTATCAACGTGGCCCTTGGTTACTTTATTAATGTGTTCTTTTGTTCTAGTGTGTAATTGCCTTTTAGTTTGCCCTATGTAGCACTTATGGCACGTGTTGCATTGAATGCAGTAGACTACATTTTTTTGTTTGTTGTGTGGAACTTGATCCTTGTGAGTTTTGATAAATTTTGAGAGTTGATTAGGTATTACCTACCATTTCAAAACATTTCAAAAATTTAAAACATAAAAACATTAATATCAAACCAGCATATAGAAATTTGAATCAACTCTCAAAATTTATCAAAACTCACAAGGATCAAGTTCCACACAACAAACAAAAAAATGTAGTCTACTGCATTCAATGCAACACGTGCCATAAGTGCTACATAGGGCAAACTAAAAGGCAATTACACACTAGAACAAAAGAACACATTAATAAAGTAACCAAGGGCCACGTTGATACATCTGTATTAGCCAGACATGCAATAGAACAAAATCACAATTTCAATTGGAACAATATTAAGGTTTTGGATGTTGAATCAAATTTTTATAAAAGACTCGTATCTGAAACACTACACATAAAGACACAAAAACACAGTTTAAATCTAATGACAGATATAGAATCGCTAGATGACATTTACTTANCTATTCTCGATACAATCAATCATGAAACATAACTCTATCTACACACAAATAGAGGGAGTTGTCAAACACAGTGAAAAAGTTGACAAGAATAAGTCACAGTCAGTCGCACATGACCATGATAGGCAGACACATTTTAAAATCCTGACATATAACAATCTAACGATCATTTAATTGTAATTGCACAGCTCAAATTGTGAAAATGTGACATAGTTATAATTTTTGTTAATTTGGTATGTATATGTAACTACAACAAATTTTTCACTTAATTATATAAAGTAATTTGTCCAAATATGTATGTTTATTATGTATATTTATGTATATTTATTAGTGTACAACTGAAGAAGACCTCAACAATAAAGTCAAAACGTTTTGTTAATTAAACAAATTTGTTCTAATATTGTAATACACCTTGCACTGGTTCGTAACAGCCGATTTTATCAACGTAATTTTGGAATAACCATTTCGAACCGGAGGTCACACCTCAATTTCATCTTTATTATCAATCAAAAGAATTTACGAACAAAAACTTGGGCGCCAGGCGTGAGAATCACGCCGCACAAACACACGACAACAAAGTCACCAATGAGGCCGGACGTGACGGCAATTTCTCCGCCAAAGAATGATCCACGGCAGCTCAGAATCTGAAACGGAGATGCGGGGGTTCGAGAGGCTGGTTTTAGGCGTAAGACGAGAAACAAACTCAGCTCAGTTTAAAATGAAAACAGTTTAACAAAGAATATATTTGGTTGCCACAGGCGTGCCAGTGTAGCGGCCTTCCGCTTGTTTACAGGATCAGGTGTCGTATACAGAGTGTGGAGCCGGTCGTCGGCACGTGGCAGTCACGGCACGCATACACGGCGCAACGACAAAAAGAATGACGAAAATCGTGGACGGTTAATTCGCCGGATGCAGTGCGGTTCGGCAGCAGTTTTCTAGCTGCAAGTCGACGGCAGAGCACAATTAAGAATTAGCTAACTAGAGCAATAATATCTCACGCGGTTATGTTAGAAAATTATCCCGGCATCGGCAAGTTACGGGGTGCGGCGGGAACGCGTATCGGTCTCTTTGCCCGCTGACGCAATCTTCTAGCGCCCCGACGTAAACACGATAAGTCCGGAATGTACTTTGCGAAAGAAAACAATAACGGCGCGACACGGGACCGTCCACGATAACGAATTTACAACACGGTACGAATTACGACTATTACTACGCGAAAACGAACAAATTATAACGTACAAAGTACGAATTTGGTAAGACGGCACGATACACGCAAGACTGTGGCGACCGCAAAAAGAGAAAGCGATTTTTACAAAGTACCGACGCAGTACAATATTACGCTCGACAGCTACGATATCTCGCGATAACAATTAACGCGACTATCTCCGCGTCGAATCCGTGATCTTGACCGACGGAATTCGAATCGCCGGAACGGTGAGATCGGAAAAATTGACACGCGGCACGCAGTTGTGGGGGTGAGAAAACCTGGCGGCACTCACTTGGCGTCGGCAGCTATTTTCCGGTCAGCCTCAGCACGCTATTCCTTTTCGTAGGCTCAGTTTATGACCTCGGCTCCCCTCAGGCGGCAGGTGTTCGGCACATACGCCCTGTGTTCACCACTTATAGCACGCACAAAATATCGGAGGTACACTGGTAGCCCACGTCTCTCGTCGCTGGTTCGCACAACAGTGCCCGTCAAGTCTTGCGGCGTTCGGCTTCCGCGTTCCGCTAGATCCTCCGCGTACTTTAATCAGCCAATCAGGCGACGCGATGCGTGGCGCGGTGATCGATTGCCACTCGCGTAGATCCGCGTTGTCCTTCCAAGGGCGACTATATAGCCGCGTCGGGCTCTCACCGCCCGATTTATGTAGAAGATTTTGCAGCTTTGCAGGGCCGATCTTCCACCCCGGGTCGGCAGGTCGTACGCGTTCGTCGGATCCCGACAACGTCTTTAATGTCCGGGTAGTACTTTCTCCGACCGCCCTTTCTGAGACAACCGGTCGTTCCTCGCCATTCAACCTTTCGACTCGTACGTTTCTGCGTCTTAGCAGTCTGTTTGGCTTCTTCTTTCTCTTTTTTGCTAGGCTGACTCGCCTTAGCTTCTCTCCCTCGGATTGCTGTAACTTACTGGACGACACACATACAAAACAATTGGCCGCGAAGCGGCTCGCTTTACGCGAATGACAGTAATTTTTACAAAAAGAATAATCGCGTACGCGCTATTAGCGCACGTTCCACTTATAGGCGGCAGCTGCTTCGATACACAAAAATCGGCGTCCTACAAGGCGCCACGCAATACAAAATAGGTCGCTGTCTCTAAATAATGAGACGCGGGCCTACAGCCCTCCGTGCGACCGTGTTAATTACACTGTGACGGACATCGAAAAGATGTCACGTCAGTATATATACATATATGTATATATATATGTATATATAGTGCATATATATATATATTACTTATGTACAGTCGGCGTCAATGAATCGTTTTGTAGCCCCGGGAGCTAGGGGTAAGAGAGACGGTATTCCCTATGAGTAAGTACTGCCAACGGGCGCCACACTAACTAACTGTAGCAGATTTCGATGAATTGACCAATTACAGTATTTACTGCTAGGGAATACCGTCCCTCTTACCCCTAGCTCCCCGCGTCCACGAAACGATTCATTGACGCCGACTGTACATGTACTATATACACATATCATAGTATGATATATAATATATTGTATATAATGTNATTTTTAAAGTAAAATTATTATACTTACTTTACGTTTTTTATCTGCGTGCCGTTTCTAGATTCTACGCAGAATAAGGGAATACAGGAATAAGAGATTAGAACTTTTTTTTTCGCTTCAAAAGTATTTGTAATAATATACTAGACTTAAACATACTATGAACAATATCCTGAAAATTTTATAATATGATTATTTAGTATACAACATTGCTGAAACATATTCTACAACATTGCTGAAACATTTCGACGAAATAGTGATATTGTATGTCTCTAAAACGTATCTGCAATATTACATTGCAACTTGCAATGTTGCAACGTTTCTGATATATTACTGGAAGTTACGGTGCTGTATGGGATATAACGTGTTGGTACATGTAACTTTCACGTTAGTTGTAATTTCTTACTCATACCAAATTGCAGTTATATAATCTGACTCAGAGCCGTTTCTAAGTTGTTAGCCGCGAAAGTGCAAAAATAATATCGCCGCCCATGTATATACAAGATGTCCCATTTTAAAACCTTCACTAAAATATCTCGTCAGGGACTCCTCCAATTAAAAAATAATCCAAACAAAGTTATAGATGTCAACGGGGACAATCGATTGGTGACCCAGAGTTTGACCTTAAAGTCTATTTTCAAGGTCATTTGAAGGTCAATTCGTGTTTTTTTATATGGGGACCCCTATTTTTGACCACAGATTCTGAAAGGGCACACATTTTTATGTTCACCCTGACGAAAATAAGAAGCTTTACAGAGCGTTGATAACCGTTTAATGAGAGTTTTCTGAGAGTTTATACGCTTTCAAACTTTATAAGAATGCTTATATAACGCCAAAAGGTTTGAACTCTTTTGGAACGCTTATCAAACGCTATATATAAAG
>NW_018021343.1:3736-12753 GCF_002006095.1 Pseudomyrmex gracilis | reverse complement strand
AACGCTTTATACAAACGCCTTTCAAACGCTGTAGCGTTGCAATTTCTGCTCTATGAATTCTCTACTGATCGTTTCAAAACTTTCAACGAATTTCCGCAAAACGCTCATACAAACGTCAAATAAACGCTTATAAAACTTCTCATTTTCGTCAGGGCAGATATGTATCCATATCTAATTACAAGTTCGATGGGAATGTTAGTGAAAAGAGATACAACGTCGAGTGAAATAAGCTCAAACGTTTCAGCAAAAGTTACATTAGAGATTAAACTAGCAAGGTGGAAGCTATTATAAACAAAACTCGACGGAGGTTCAAGATTTTTTGAAATTATTTTATATAACATTTTCACTAACATTTCCATCGAACTTGTAATTAGTGGTTTGGAAAAGAGATGGCATTTAATAACACATAATACAAGTTTACCTAAAGAAGAATTTTTTTCTAGCAATCAATCTTGTGTTTAACTTCACTTTTTTCTGTTTAATAATAAATATTACAAACAAACCTTTGATGCTCCTATGGGCTCTCCTCTCTCTCCGATTCTAGCAGACATTGTCATGCAGAATCTTGAAAAATCTATTTTTAATTCTCTTTCCTTCTGTCTACCTTTACATGTCAAATACGTTGATGATATAGCTCTCACGGTTCCTAAAGATCAATTTGATGCTGTTTTAAATCGTTACAATTCTTATCACCCTCGACTTCAATTCACCATGAAGGTTGGTGAAGATAGACTTAATTTTTTGGACATTACTATTATCAAAAATAACAATAGATTAATACACGACTGGTATCATAAGCCAACGTTCTCTGGTAGATACCTGAACTATTTTTCCAACCATCCTATTTGCCAAAAAAGAGGCACGGTCATCAGCCTTGTAGACAGAGCCTTCTTCTTATCACATCCTAAATTCCATTCCAAGAATTTTGACGTTATTTTTAATTTATTAATTGATAACAATTATCCGATGAACTTCATATATGATATTTTTACTCTTAGACTGAAATATAATTTCTATAAAAATAATGACTTAAGAAGGTTTTTGTCTAACAATATTTCTAATGATACACAGCGTCACTGGTTTGTCATGCCTTACATCAATAAATTTTTGGAAAAATTTTTAAAAATATTTCCAAAAGACTCACATACTCGTTTAGCTTTTTATAGCATTGACAAACTGGCTAAATCAACGTTCTTAAGGATCCTTTACCTCTGCTTTCATGTCCTTCTGTTGTATATAAGATCAAATGCCGTGATTGTGAAGCCTCGTATGTAGGACAAACAGGCAGAATGTTACATGCCAGAATTAAAGAACATAAAAACCATATTAATAGAAATTCCACTCAAAAATCTGTAATAACTGACCACAGATTACAATATTTACATGATTTTGAATGGGAGAATGTAGAAATTTTGGATTATGAGAGATCTTATCACAAACGGTTGATATCAGAAACGCTACATATAAGAAGTCAAATACGCGGGCTTAATTTACAGAGTGACACGGAAAATTTAGACAATTCCTATTTACCTTTTGTCGATAATACATCGTAATGTGTCATGTTGTTTGCGGATTTGACTTCTATTCAAATACACACTCTGTTTCTCAGTCGCGTTATTCCATTTGTAAAGTGTTGGTCGGGTCTGCTTGTGCGACTTGAACATTCTTGACAGCACTGTGCGACGTATTTTACTACAATATTTTGTAAGTGACATTTATATGATATCTTTACTCTGCGATTTATAAAATTTTTTTTAAATTTTATTAATTGGATTGTACATTAATTTTATAATTGTAGAAATGCATTGAGAAAGACTTAATACAAAGTCGAAAACGTTTTGCACTAAGTTTCAATAAATTGATTCAACTATTCACACATCGACATCTGTGTTTGCTTCAATAGCCATAATACCTTTGTTTATTATTAATAAAATTGTTATATAATTATTCTTTTATTTGTTATAAAATAGTAATACAATTATAAACAAAATGGTCAAAACCCGAAGCACGGGGGTTTCTAAGATTGACTGGTCAATGCGCAAAACAATCAAGCGTTTTGGTGAAAGTAAAAATAAATGTTTTAGCGTACCTGATAACCACTTGTCTGTGTTTTTGCTGTCATGTTGCCGAAAACAAAACGCTTGAGTTTTCGGCAAATTTAGAACAAGGTGAGTCAGGCATTTGTCTTTGGTTTGACATGACACGTATTCAGCATGTGTTGCCGACAACTTGCTGTGTATTTGCTGTCAACGGTTTATCACTAACATAAAGAGCAACATGACAACAAGTTGCCAAAAACACGTGTCATAGATTCCAGCAAAAATACAATATGTCGAAAACGGACAAATATATATTTACTGACACATCGCTTTGTGAAAGGGGAATTAATTCGAGATTTCACTCAAATTAATCTCTGGAGATCTGATGTAGTTCGCCGATCAACTGAGTAACTCAATAAAAGGTACCAGACCCGGAAAAAATCCTAAGGTGATGGGTGGGATTTGAACTCGAGTTCTTCATATTTGCAATCCCTGCACTCATTCCGCGAGACCACTTGTTCCTTACTAAAATATAATTATGTTTGTCTACTTATTCTAAAAGACGGTCATTCGTTTTCGACATTTAATGGGCTACAAGATAAAATAAATATATGTCAACAGTTTTTACCAATCATACGACAGAAGTACAGACATCAGTGTCTTGTTCTGTTACCGTCATGTTGCTCTTATGTTGCTGAAAACAAATGACAAACCAAAGAGTTTTCTATGAATAAAAGTCATTTTGGTGACAACGTAATGAACAATAGTTGCTCTTCATTTGCTTTGAATCTGCTGACACAAAATGTCTCAAATTTGCCTTTGTGTTGTCGATTATGTATGACTATGCATCATGTTTTCAGCAAATACACAGCAACTACTTTAAAACTTCAGCTCAGCATTAAGGTACGTTATTTTACAAAACATGCTTGGCTAGGGGCAGGGTACTTTTATTGTACGCTACTGTATCGTAGTGACATGTATAGAATAGATTAATTAGGTTAGGTTAGGTTTTTACGGGGAGGAAGTGCCCACACGTTACGATAATATAAGATACAAACAAACTATTTTATTCGTCTCAAATATCTATTTAAGCTTTGGCCAAGACGCTTGGTTCCGCATTGACCAGACAATTTTAAGAACGCCCGTGCTTCGGGCTTTGACGATAACATGTTCAGAAAATATATATCACGAAATTGTTCTTTTTCACTTCACTTTCTATACTAGGTTGTACTAAAGGTATCATATCTTTTTTTTAATCAATATATATTTTTACAACTATACATATCTTTTTTTTATATAGAATCTTCAAATTCTATTCACCAATACATCACTCGATCATATCTATATAAATTGTCAAATTACAGTAACGCAGACATAAAATTTGTCATATAACATGTTACATTACATATACATTTCCTATAAGCGAATAATATTAATTCATATTAATTAATATTCTGAACACATTTTTAGAATATTAAACGTACTATTAATATTTATCGAATATTCTAGAATATTCTAAGAATATTGTGTGTTTATAGGGTTATTGTTATCTTGTTGTTGCCAGTAAGTAACAAACTATATAATTATTTCATTACAGAGTTATATTGCACAAATAAGAGAACATTATATACTCCCAATATAAATCAAGTATAACAACTGTTACATTATATGTTACTCCCACGTTATGTAGCAGTTATATTTTGTTTGCTGAGATAATATCATTCAGTAATTCTATACTATTCAAATACATAACTGTTATCTTCTTTCAAAACAATAAGTAAATATATGCTATAAAATATTAAAATAATATGTCCGACTGTAAGACTTCCGTTTCCGGCAACGAGTTAGCGAGCAATTGTGGATAGCATAGAGTGTGATTTTAGTTTTTTGTGTCGGAGTTAGCCAGTGGTTAGAGTGTGTGTTGTGTGTGAGTGGGTAAGAGAGTGGTTGGAAGGAGTGGGTATACAGGTGGAGGTGAGCGTAGCGGGGGGAGAATGTTAAGGAAGGTTAAAGGGTGACAGGGAGCTGGGAGGTTAGGTTGGCAAAAGGAAGAAAGGTGGTGAGTAAAAGGTGCAGAGAGTGCAGAAGGGGCAGAGGGTGTAGAGCCCTAGGGAATTCCTGGGGACAACATTAAGGCGGAGAAAGCTTAAGCCTTAGGGTGGGCAGCGAAAAGAAAGAATGGCAGAAGGAAGTGGAAAAGGGATAGAGAAGAAGGTAAAAAGAATAGAAAAGTAAAGAAGAGGGAAGTCGGGAAGTGAGAGTTCACCACTGGATGTGTGGGTGAAGAGGAAAAGGGATGGTGAGGAAAGAAAGGAGAGCGAGATGGAATGGTTGTTTGCAAAGAGCAGAAAGACGGCGAGGTCCCCGAGAGGAAAAGAAGAAGGAGCAAAGGAGGGAGATATAGGAGGAAAGGGAAAAAAAGGAAAAAATGGGATATGGGAGGAGTTAGAGAAGTGTTATAAGTCATGTATTAAGTTATGTATTAAGTTAATGTATTAAGTGTTGCGTAATAAGCAAGAAACGAACCGAGCGGCAAGCGAGCAAGAGCGAACGGCCGACGGAGAACGAGCGACCAACGGAGAACGTGTGAGCGACGGAGAACGAGCGACCAACGGAGAACGTGTGAGCGACGGAGAACGAGCGATCAACGGAGAGCGAGCGGCCGACGAAGAGCGAACGGCCGACGAGGAGCGAACGACTGACAGAGAACGAGCAGCCGGGAGAAGCAGCGCGGCGAGGGAGCAGCGCGTCAACGGCGCCAGAGGCGGTCAGTGACACCGATACGAACACGAGCGTAAGGCGAGATGCGGCTACTAATGTAAGTCAGGAAATTCTTTTTTTTATGTGCGAAAACCGAGAAGTAGCGGACGAGTTAACACCAATTAACAGTAGTGAATTTCGGTTAGAATTGCCTAGTTTCAACGTACCGAGCGAGACGCGAAATAAATCGTGGCTACATTCGGAACCGGCAAAGCGAACGTTACAACATTTAAAAATTAGGGAAACACAGAGCGATCCGTGTCAGAATAGAGAACCTCGCAGTATCGAGAGGTCCGGTCGAGTTCGACAAAATTTGGCTCTTGAGTTTAGTAGCGGAAGCGGTAGCACGACTGAGAACGAATTACAAGAGAATATTACGGTAGACCGCTAGTTTACATTCGATGTAGACGAGAGTTTACTTCCTCAAGTAAACCCTGAACCTAGAAGACGAAGGCTTTACGTTAGTCGGACTCCGAGTGACGTGTCCGAACGCGGAGAATTTTCGTTAACCTCGTACGATAGTAGTGTGTTCGATCCGAAGGAAATACATACGGAAATGGCTCACGCGCCAAACGACTCGTTGGACGAACGACTTGATAGAGTACATCAGACACAAGCTGACGTGGACAGAGAGATAGACCGAATGCGTAGTGAGTTAGGAGGTAGACAACCCCTCCAAGGTGCAGCGGGCTTGAACAGACCCGCAAGCGAGGTCACGGAAGCAAATAGAAACCCCGATGACTCCTCAAATACTTTGTTTATGCGCGAGTTGATGCAGGCCTTCCGAGAATTGCAAACTGAAGTGCGAGGTCTGAAGCGGCAGGTAGTGCGACGCCTTACCTCACAAGTGTATGAGGACGACGAACCGCTCAGACGTCGCACAAGGGCCGACGATGTAACGCGAGAACGCGATAGCGCGCTAGACGTAACGTACGGACGGACGGCGGCGGACGTGAGAAATCAAACGGCGCACTTGAGTGATTACATGTTGTTGAAAAAGGCGCGCGCGATGATACCAGTATTCGACGGCAAAACGCAGACGCAGTTACGCGAATTTTTAAGTGTGTGTACTTACGCAATGAAAAATATTAGACGAAAGAACCCCCGTAGACGAAAGAACGCTATTAGAAGCAATACTGTGCACCAAACTAAGGGGATAAGCTTTGCTGGATTTTGAAATGCAAGATATTCACAGTTTCGAACAAGTAAAAAATGAGTTGGAAGCAACGTACTCCGCTAAAAAGGGTAAGACAGAGCTACAAATTGAGTTCAGTTCTCTAAAGCAGAAAACGGGAGAACGCGCTAACGTTTGGACAACGCGTAAACCAACTTGCCATGGAGCTTTACGAATCCATGATTGAAAGAAAAGCGCGGACCAATAAACAAAAGAGAATTATCTTGGAAACGATCAAGGAACAAGCCTTGCATCATTTCCAAATCGGGCTAAGGAATGACCTTAAATTAATAATAAGGTCACGCAATTACAATACGCTCCAAGAAGCAATAGCGGGAGCAGGTGCGGAAGAAAAGGCCGCGGGAACGAACAAAAATCGAGCACCGCCACAACCACGAAAAATTAACAGAAACCATAATTGTTACAAATGCGGGAAAACAGGGCATTACGGGCGAGAGTGTCGCTCAAGCCGAAACAGTTTACCGAAACCCGGCGACGGATAAATGCTACGGAAAAATATTGCAATTACTGCAAAAAAGCGGGGCACAAGAGAGATGAGTGCTGGTTGCTCAACGGAAAAATTAAAAGCGAAAAGAAGCCGAGAGAAAAAGAAAAAAAGTTTGTTAAGCACGATAAAAGCAAAGTGAATACGTGCGAAGATCATGATTCTTCAAGTAGTGATGAAGAATACGACCACAGAAGAAAAATTAAGGCAATAGAAGCAGCAGAGTTTCATGTGACAGCGGTGGACACGAACTATACAAGTCTAGACCTAGTAAACGTACCGATTGTTGAAACGAAAAGGGGCACAGCCGAATTGTTATATGATACGGGTGCGACTATATCACTAATAAAAGTAAAATATTTGAAAGGGAAAACCTTGGTTGAAAAATTAAAAATGAAATTGACCGGAGTAACGGGGCACACCGCGCGCGTAATAGGAAAATTTAATGCAACGATTCAGTTAAAAAATAGCACATTAATACATCCGATTTACGTAGTGCGAAACGATTTCCCGATCAATTACCAGGGAATCCTAGGAAACGATTTTCTTAAAAAATATCACGCGATACCGTGTCATAAAAAAGGAGAAA
This sequence comes from Pseudomyrmex gracilis, assembly GCF_002006095.1. Classification (NCBI taxonomy): domain Eukaryota; kingdom Metazoa; phylum Arthropoda; class Insecta; order Hymenoptera; family Formicidae; genus Pseudomyrmex; species Pseudomyrmex gracilis. The sequence continues at coordinate 5,686 of NW_018021343.1, read as the reverse complement.
TAATAATTGGAAAAGATTCAATAGTCTTGTATCCATATCACGCGATAACGTTACCACCGCGGTGCGAGACAATAATACGGGCATTTACAAACGTGAATCACGTAGGTATCGTGCAAGCGAAAGAAGAACAGCCGGGAATCTTTATCGGGAGTTGCTTAGTGCAACCAGAGAACAATGTATGCCCCGTGAGTGTGATAAACACCACGGAAAAAGAAGTGAAGATGCGAATGCCACATGTTATTTTTTTATAAATTAAATTTTCAGTAAAAATGCTGAGATTTAGTAATGGGACGAGAAGACCCTATAGAATTTTATAAGTTTTATTTTTATTTTTTTTGAATTTATTATAAATATAAAATTTATTTAGTTGGGAGGACTTTTAAATTAATTAACGCTAGACAAATTGCAGTTAGATATACAAGAGGCGAAAGCACAGGTCGCCAAGGTAGAAATAGAAAAATCAGAAATAGAGCGACAGGAAATAGTAAAAGCCTCATTGCGCATGCAACACTTAAATCAAGAAGAAGAAAAAAGTTTAAAAGAAATTTGCGAGGAATATAGCGACGTATTTCATCTCCAGGGAGAGACACTGACCTGCACCAACGCGGTATCGCATTACATACCGACGAAGACGGACAGCAGACCGATAAACGTACGACCATACAGACTACCCGACAAACACAAGCGAGAGGTAGATAAGCATATAAATGAAATGTTAGAAAACGGTCTAATTAGACATAGCACGAGTCAGTGGAACGCGCCACTATTAGTGGTACCGAAAAAATTAGACGCGTCCGGAGTACGAAAGTTACGCGTCGTAATCGATTTCCGAAAACTGAATGACGTCACCGTAGGAGACTCATTCCCACTTCCTAATATAACTGATATACTAAATCAGTTAGGAAATGCGAACTATTTTTCCAAGTTGGATCTTGCCTCGAGGTATCATCAGATACCTATGGCCGAGGAAGATAAGCAAAAAACGGCGTTNTCTACGTCGTATGGGCATTTCGAGTATAACCGAATGCCGTTTGGACTAAAAAATGCACCCGCCACGTTCCAAAGNTTAATGAACACGGTACTGGTAGGGATGCAAGGTGTTAAATGCTTCGTGTACTTAGACGATATTGTGATTTACGGGGCAAATTTAAAAAAACACAATAGCCGGTTAAAAGAAATATTAAAACGGTTGAGAAAAAGTAAGTTAAAATTACAACCCGATAAATGCGAATTTCTAAGAAAAGAACTCACGTAGTTAGGGCATATCATAACGGAAAACGGCATTCTACCCGACCCATCCAAGATAGACGCGGTGAAAAATTTTCCACTACCAAAAAAATTAAAAGACGTACAAGCATTTATTGGTCTGGCCGGATATTACCGCAAGTTTATTGACAAATTTTCAAAAATAGCGAAACCATTGACACAATTAACGCGTAAGGAAGCAAAGTTTGCGTGGGGCGCGGAACAGCAAAAAGCGTTCGAAATTTTAAAAGAAAAATTAATTACGGCACCTATATTAGCATATCCCGATTTCAACCGCGAGTTCGTCGTCACGACAGACGCGTCAGGTTACGCGGTCGGAGCGGCCTTATCGCAAGGCGACGCGGGGGGAGATAAGCCCATCGCGTACGCGAGTCGCGTGCTAAACAAGGCGGAACAAAATTATAATACAACTGAAAAGGAATTATTAGCAATAGTATGAGCCGTTAATCACTTTAGACCGTACTTATATGGTACAAGGTTCAAAATAATAACAGACCACAAGGCTCTCGTGTGGCTGTTTAACGTTAAAGACCCCGGCTCGAGATTAATACGCTGGAGATTAAAGCTAGAAGAATACGACTACGAAATCGTACACAAGAAAGGGAAAGCAAACGCAAACGCCGATGCGTTAAGCCGACACCCGGTAGACGAAACAGAGCACGTAAACGCATTACACACGGTTAG
>NW_018021343.1:0-2661 GCF_002006095.1 Pseudomyrmex gracilis | reverse complement strand
AGACAAGCCGAACTCCCGACAACATTGGCAAAACCACCCGAAAAAACTTATAATATGGAAGACTACGCTCACGAGTTAAAAGAAAGAATACGTGTTGCAAACAAAATAGCCAGAGAAAATTTAAAACACGAAAAGATAAAAGCGAAAAAACAATACGACAAATGAGTGAAAGCGGTAAAATTCAAAGTAGGACATAAGGTTCTCCTGTTTGATGAAATGGTAAGACGGGGAAGATCGAAAAAGCTCGAAGCGTTATGGATCGGACCGTATGTAGTAGTCGAAAAAATCTCCGACGTGACGTACGTCTTAAAAAAGGGGAGACGCGCAGTAAAAGTGCATGCAAATAAGTTAAAACACTATATAGAAAACTAAGGACTTACCGGTCGGCCTCGTAGGGGTTCACCTACGCGGGACGCCTCTGAGGGGTCTCGTCCGTGGACCGGTGAGGATCGTCCACCAACACAGCGATCCAGTCGACGACGACCGAACGGCACAAACCGCACTCCTCAGATGAGGACAGGACGTCGTCAACAAACTGCCGACGCACACATCCAGCACACACCATTGGTCGCTCGGTGAGCTCGCAAAAAGAGCACCCTGGACCCTCAACGGGCCGGTAGTGGCTCATGCCGGGCCCGTCGCTTATCNGCGGGACGTGGTCCCCGTGGTGAGGGTGCCGCGACAAAATATAAATGACCCGGGCGGTGGCCGCCCAGCAAGTGAAGCAAAACTCGCTGGACACTAGGGCAACGATGGGTTCATAATCACAACACCAATCACACACGCGAGGCCACGAGGTCTCGACCCCACAGGCCACACAGATGGGGGCGTTAATTACAGGGTTAGCCATAGCAACAATGTAAATATTAGCGAAAGAAATTTTAACAGTAGAAACAGGTAACTGTTCTAAAGACAAAGTGCAACTGACGAGACTCATCTCTACAAGCAACCAAGAACAACAGAAACCCTAACGTAAGCAGAAAAATGATACAGAAAACTGAGACTAAAGATAAGACAGACAGCACACGCAGAGAAAAAAACGGTATTCTGAGTCCAACTAACGTAGCAAAAACCAAACGTTTAAAACATCACGGTATTTTCTCCTTACAGAATTTTGTTCGTGATCTGCACATCGATCTCCGCTCAAACAACAAACAGCGAGATCGAGTCATCCGGGTATACAATAACGCGGTTTCAACACAATCCCGGACTCTACTTCAAAAAACAAGGAACACTGTTAAGAACTGACGAAAAATGGAAATTAGTAGTTAAGTTAGAAACATCTGCGTTAGACAAAAGATTAGAACAGGCACACAGAATAATACAGGTTACGGGAAAAATGTGCGCAAGTGTAGAAATCCGTGACAATAACAAAGTAAGCTGTGAAGACGTTTATTCCGAACTACGAAGTAGAGAACAAGTGGTAACTCAATTTTTCCAACGAATTAAAATAATAGTAGGGCTTTCGTTACGAAAGCGTAGAAGACTAGTCAATGGAGTCGGCTCGATAGCGAAGCAACTCTTTGGTACGATGGACGCGAATGACGAAAAAGCGATCACTGATCACATCAACCTAATAGAAAACAGACAAACAGCTGAACAACATGCAATAAAAAATCACTTAAAAATGTTACATGCAACCATAGCACACCTGGACGGAGTGGAAAGCATAATCCAAAGTAACGAAGAAACGCTAGCAAACTCCGTGTCGCAAATAATGACGTCGGTAAATAGACAAAACCAGGGAAATCTTTTAAACGAACATCTGTTGTCCGTCACAAATATGTTACAACAATTAGAATCAGACATAAAAGAAATAATAAACTTTATAACAAAAACAGATGACAAACTTACACAACTAGAATTCATTCCGATTGAACAAATAATACAAATATGTAAAGATGATTGTATGAAGCTTCAAGAATTTTCAAAGAACACTAAATTTTGGCTGTTGAAGCAATAACACTGTTGTTAGAGTGTAAACATTTAAATCCGTTTATTAAACAATTAAANTAGCATGAACGCTTTCGACCTTGTATTAGGTTCTTTTCAAATGCATTTCTACAATAAATAACNTATAAAAACAATTAATAAGATACAAATAATGAAAAAAATATACAAAAAGAAATAATTAAAAATCGCAGAAAATATAATATACAATGTCACTTACAAATTATATTAGATAAAATAGATATTATATTTTAATAGATAAATTAGATATTCTTTTTATCACATCCAAAATTTCATTCAAAAAATTTTGACTTTATATTTAATTTATTAATTAACAATAATTATCCTACGGACTTCATATATGACAATTTCATAATTAGACTGAAACCGAATTTTTATAAAAACAATGACATAAGAAGGTTTCTGTCTAGCAAGAGTTCTAATGACATACAGCGTCACTGGTTTGTCTTACCTTATATTAACAAATTTTCCGAGAGATTTTCAAATATATTTCCTACTGACTCTCACACGCGTTTAGCTTATTATAACCTAGACAAACTGGGGAAATTCATCAACGTTCTTAAGAGGGTCCTGGACCTTCCTGTTATTACCGATCGAACGAGTAATTCGTACTAAACGGTGTTTTTCGTAATTATTGCTCGGATAGAAAAACGGCTCTACAGAATTAAAGAAAATAATAAAATGAATGGC
>NW_018021342.1:46876-52036 GCF_002006095.1 Pseudomyrmex gracilis | reverse complement strand
TGATCGCAGATAATCGCCATTTTGTTGTCTAGATGTCAAACAGACAGTTTAGTAGTCTTGCGTGCAAACAGTCCGCACATATGCACGAACAGATCTGCTTGGCGTTTGGTGGCAATCTGTCGTCAATGCGTTCAACAGATCGACCCAACTGCGGTCAACGTTTTGTCATAAACAGATGCTCATACGGTTTTGCGGACTGTTTGGTCACAGTATTGCTAAAGCAGATCTGCTTGCTATCGACCATCTATTTGTTATCAATTTCACTAACATATATGAAATCATTTTGGCCGCAATAGTCTCATGTATGTGCCAACAGAGTTGTTGCGTTTTTTGTCTCTTTGTGCTAACAGTTTTGGCAGCACCAAAGCATGTTTCCGTACTGTAGCGTTTCTGCACACAGTTTCTGTTGCCAAGGTCTGCGCAGTCAGAAATTGTTTGCTGGGTATATTTATATACATGTTACTTGTCAACGTTAAGTATTTAGCAAATGGCCAATAGTTTTACGTTTTGAGAAGAAAATAATAAAGAAGAATAGTTACATTATCGACACGACGTAGTTGTGGACTACTACTTAGTTCGTACGGCGCCCGTTGGCGCTACGAGCAACCCCCCGCTTGCCCTCCGATCCCCGCGCCGACTCCGCGAATTTTTGACGCCGTGTGTACAATGTAAAATACCTCACATATAATACATGTCCAACTCTGGCTGTGTACTTGGCGTCAAGACTTAGGCCTGGTTTATGCGGGCAATAACTGTTAACTTATGCCGGAACCGGTAGAGTTTAACTATAGGATTCCAATACTTCTGTTTATACGCATTCGGCAATTTCGTATAAACAGAAGTATTAAAATCATATAGTTAAACTTTACCGGTTCCGGCATAAGTTAACAGTTATTGCTCGCATAAACCAGGCCTTACCATGTCTCTTGATTCATTTTTATTCTAAAAAAAAAAACAAAATAAATTGTCTATTAATGTATTTACAGTATGTTCAAGATATGATTTGTCCCAACTTGGAATTGAAAACCGACGATGTTTCTATCGAAAACACGTTTCCGATAGGGGGCGCGCGGTCACCTTCAATGCAACACAATATTCCATGTTCTTTCTTGCATCGGCAGCTGTTAGAAGGAAAGCGGAGCACGGTGTCCAAATGCAACAGCGAAGCAACTTCGAGCATCGCCATTTTTAGTATCCGTAGCACGTGAAGATATCACCCGTGCGAACAAGGTGTTTTGTCTTTGGAACAACGTGGCCGCAATCGTCAGGAACATTACTTCGCTACTTCTCTTTCGCTACCAATCGCTCACACCAGAGAACGAAAATTTCAAGTCAGTGCTGGCAACTTTTTGTCATACATTGTCATTATTATTCGATTCTCGCGCTTGCTTTTTCGTATGTCGTGCCTTTCTCTGTCCGTTAATGCTGGGCAAGAGAAAACAGCATGCGCAATTATGCAATGTTTGGAACGGTTGAGTGTTAATATATTGTATCTTTTCTCTTCAAATAACATTTATGCTCAAGGAGCGCAGTTGTCTGTTCCATTGAACTGTTCCAAATTTTGTCGAAGTCCGCCTTTGAACATATAAACATGGCGAATATCGTATTCGACATTAAACTTTTTCTTCAAGCATGCCAACAAGTACCTTATTTGCATCTCTCTTCCTCTTTCTCTCTCTCTCTCCCTCCCTCACACACACACACCTAGCCGTACGCCTGGCACTAAATATGACCGTTTATAATTCTGAGATTTATGCGTTAAGTAGAACGCAAACACGAGGAAATTAATTTTAACGCTAGAGTTAGTACAATGCAAAAGACGAATACATCAAAGCACATACCATAATATCAACAATGTACAATAAAATATTCCTATACTTTGCAGTTTTAAGTAAAATAACAATATGCAGTTTTGACCGAGATTTATATTTGTTACATAAATGATATATACGTATAGCAATATAAATTTGTAAATTATTTAAAGGTGTGTAAGTTTTATAAAATATGTTGTGTACATTGTTATCATTCTTATCTTACAATATTCTTTGTAAGACATAAAGTATTTAGATAGAAGGATAAAACCTGAAGTTAATATATTAGATATTTTTTATTTGATGGTTTATATTTTTCTAATGAGTTTCTTCAAAATAAAACTTATAAGAAAAGTTATATGACATTGATATTTATCACAATTAAGTACTAATTATTTCTTAATTATATCGATATAGATGACTGCTGATCCTGATAAAGATTGCACACAATGTTTAGTGTGCTGTAGCAAAGTTGGAATATCAACTCGAAATAGCATATGCATCTTTAAGGACAATGATGTCACTACTATTACTACATCTGAAAAACCACTTGCAGATGTTATAGCAGCTGTTTTAGAAGTAGATATCAATGAAGACTCTGTACATTCTCGTGTCATTTGTAAACACTGTTTCAATTTATTTAATGAGGTAGATATATGTATATTAAATAATAATTAATTATATATATATATATTAAAATATCTATATCTATATATATGTATCAAACAGTATAAATATTACAAATGGTCTTTTTTTGCTTCTCTGTCAAACAGGTGTTTAACATTGTTTTATGATTTTAGGTCGATGAACTTGAAGCTAGATTAATAGAAATTAAAATGGAATTATCTCAAAGCTATACTCAGACAGTAAAACAGTTGTCTAACATTAAGAAGAGTGAAGAAGAATATAATGATCATGATTATGCAGACAATGGAGACAGTCAACACAGTTTATTAGAAGCTGTAAAAATTCAATTAAGAAATCAATAATATCACACAATACGTTGCAATGTGTAACTTTTAATAATGTTCTTAGGATATGGAAAATGAGAAGGAAATTTTACTAGAAGAAAATATAGAAGATGATGTGCAAGAGATGATGCAAGAGGATGAGCAAGAGATCATGCAAGAGGATATGCAAAAAGATGTGGAAGAGGACATAGAAATGGATGTAAAAATAGATGCACAAGAACAAGTGGAAGAATCGCTTGCAGAATCTGAAGTTGTGGTGGTTGAGGAGCTGAACGATTTTGATAACGCTGTTGAAAACAAGAACGTAAATAGTACTGATGAGAAAAAGAAAAATGAAGTTAATACAAATATTCAAGATGTATGTATAAAATTTATTGTTTTTTGCGACAGAGCGGTAAAATTTATAATTTAAAAATATGAACAAAAATACGAATGTTTTCAGCTTATTCTCAAAGAAGAATTTGGATTTACTTGCTTGTTGTGTTTAGAGAAAGGAGAAAAAGTAACAGAAGATGATAAAGCTATTATAGCACACATGAAACTCACACACGAGCTACGTTTGTATATTTGTGACTTGTGCGGACAAGATTTCAGAAAGAGAACCGAGCTTTCCATGCATCTTGACGATCATGTGTCGAAAGAAGAAGGTGACTTTCAATGTGAAATATGTAATAGAATATTTACCAATTTACGATTATTCCGGATTCATAAGAGGGTACATTATCCGCATCTTAAGTCATGGACCTGCGAAACATGCGGAAAGAAATACAAGTATAGTATCACAATAGGAAGAAAGTAAAATTCGTAGGATATGTTAAACATTGGAAAGAGATAATTTACTTTTTATTTCAGTTCAAAAAATTTATTGACCGAACACATGAACACGCATACAGGCGCTCGCCCGTACATATGCCACATCTGCAAGAAAGACTTCGCATCGAAGTATACCTATCGCGCGCACATAAAAACACACGAAGTACGACCACGTCCGTTTGAGTGCAGTCAATGCAACAAAACGTTTTTGAGCCAACAGAATCTAATCCAACACGAACGAACACACAGTGGTGCAAAAGAATATGTATGCACTCATTGCGGTAAGATTTTGTAACATATACATTATTTGATGAAGATCTTATAGATCAAAACATACATCGTAATTTATTATTATAATGAATTTATCATTAATTATTTAAATATTTAATTTTTCAACATTTTATTTCTTATCTTGTTATTTTATTTACATTTTATGTGATTAATGTGATATTTTTTTTGTATTTTTTTTTATAATTAGCTTGTATATTTTTAAATATTTTGCATCTTTTTATAGGTAAGGCCTTTGGTTCATCTCACAATTTGGAAGTTCATAGCATAGTACATAGTGGATATAAACCTTATGTATGCAAACTGTGCAGTAAAGCATTCGCACGTAGAGCGGAAATACGTGATCATGAGCGTACTCATACAGGTGAGAAACCTTACCAATGTGAATTATGTGGAGCGACATTTAGGTAAGTATTATGTAGAAATTAATAGTTTACAGAAACAATATAATCATTTATAGTTTCTATCAATAGATCTTGATAGGAATAAAGAGTTAAAATTGTGTTGTGTTTTCAGTCAGAGATCGAACTTACAATCTCACAAGCGAGCGACTCACTATAACGACAAACGTTATAAGTGCGAAATATGTGAAAAAGGTTTCAAAAGAAGAAGACTGTTAGATTATCATATAAAAGCGGCACATACAGGTGAACGGCCGTTCAAATGCGATGTATGTTCAGCTACATTCGTTTATCCCGAGCACTTCAAGAAGCACAGGCGTATACATACAGGCGAGAAACCGTATCTATGCGAGGTGTGTTTAGACAATTGTCACTGAAACGTATATTTTTTTCTAATTAAATATTTTTCAAATTTGTTTATTTTAATTGATTATTATATTATAATATTATTATATTATCATATTTCTTTGTTTGTTTTGCGCACTCTGTACCAGGGACTTATTACCGGTATGATTTCAATACCGGTATTATACTAGAGATTGTACACCGAAACCGATATAGTACCGAAACCGATACATTACTGAAAACCGTAATAAAATACCGGTATTATTTCGGTATTCCTACTAATGGTATTCTTAAAAATTAGATAGGTTAATTAAAGCAATTTTGGTTGCATAATTAATCTTCCTACCGCTTATTGGACTTATAGACCGACAAGATATAAAGACGCTTTTTTTATAAACCAATTGAAGCAGCTATTTCTTCATGCTTTCTTTTATTACGTAGCATGACTAATGTAAATTCATGCGGATGAGTCAAAGATACATGTGCCAATAGATTTGTAGCATGATTTTCCTAAAGATATATTTTATTTAA
>NW_018021342.1:40604-46676 GCF_002006095.1 Pseudomyrmex gracilis | reverse complement strand
TATTATTAAAAAGTGTTATCAACATAATGACAACACTTATAGTTTTAAGATATTACTTTTAAAAAATTACGAAAAAATTATCGGTAAATATAGGTAAATATGGGTAAATATACCGGTATTATCGTATACCGGTATGACGTCATACCGGTATATCTGCATTTCGGTTTGCATAAGGGTTTTCATACCATTACCCAAAAATATCGGTAAAATACCGGTATTTTGCATACCGGTATAAGTCCCTGCTCTGTACTAACAATTAGTGTGCATATATGTTTTTGAGTCTGTGATAAAGCATTTAATAGTGAATATATTCTTTCAGGTTTGTGGTAAAGCATTTAATAGTAGAGACAATAGAAATGCGCATAGATTTATTCATAGCGATAAAAAGCCCTATGAATGTTTAGTGTGTGGTATGGGCTTTATGAGAAAACCGTTGCTTTATGCTCATATGCAAAATCAGGTAAAAAACGTTAATTTTTTTCTATAAAACAACATTAAATGTGTATCTATTAAACATGACCTATATAATATGATATATTAATATATATACACACATAAATATATTAGGGACATATAAATGATACTATAGTCGTAAATCAACCGTCAATTTTAACAATGGAAGATGATCAAGTAATAGCGATTCCCGATAATGATGGTGAATTATTAATGGAAGAAACCGAAAACGAACAGGTAACTTATTATTGTAAAAAAATAGAAAATCATTTTAACTTGTGTATTCTTTCTTGTGAAATATTATACTAGTAAGGAAGTGGCCAATTCGAGGCAATAACCAGATCTTCGGGTCAATAAACTTCTTTAAAACTATATAAAAATAAAGAACTTTATTGACCCGAAGATCTGGTTATTGCCTCGAATTGACCACTTCCCTACTAGTATCATTATTTTACTTGGCAAATTTGCGAAATATTAATTTTATTATTTAAAATTTTACTTTGTGCAATACTAACACTTGTTTATTTAGTTGGATGATAACGGATTGTACGTGACTGAATTGAAAAATCACGTTATTATACAACAAGAGAGAGATCAGATATATAACGGTGAAGAGAGTGTTGTATTGAGTATACCAGCCGAAGAAACCGTAAGAGACGAAACAGATTCTCTCGTCGTCGAGAGCCAGGTAGAATAATGACAATTTCTTGTAAAGTCTTATTTTAAATTTTTCCTTAGAAAATATCACATCGCTTTTTTTCATAGATGAATTTCACGGGGAATGATACCATAGAATGTAAAGCTGAAATTGTCGATCAAGTGGAAACTGTATACACTTATAATGAAACTGTAGATGGCGAAACTGTAGTAGTGCCAACCACACAATATCAAAGTGGGGATAAAAATGTGCGACTGGTGCAAATTCGACTTCCCGTAGAAGGAGAAAATAAAAATTGGTTGAGCTTGGTACAAAACACCTAAAATATATGGATACTATGCGTATAATCAGACACGAATTATCACAAAGTAGCAGGAAAACTTTTGTAGAAAAATATGTCGTTCTTTTTCAGCCGCTGTCCACCGCTGCCTTTTAACAAAAGTTAAAGAAGTAAAAAAATACAAAAGAGAAATTGTTTTTCTCTTTTCGCGTAACGGTTTTTTTTATTTTGACTCGTTATTTTATTTTATTTTATTTAATAAATAAAATCTGCGTAACAATAATTTTCGGTACTAGGTATAGAATACAAAGAGTATCCGAAATGACGCATAAATAGCGATAGTGGCATTTTTGTTGTTGGTGACATATTTTATTTTTCAGAAGAACAACCCTTATTTCCAAATCTGAAAAAAATAGCTCGATAAATAGTTAGATAAAAAGAAATTTTTAAACAATAATAAAATCATGCCATAAGTGGCTACGCTTTGACTATCACATGAACATTACATGCAATAATGAGCCAGCGTTTAACATTTGTTCTAAAAGACGGAACTTGTCAATGTGATACTGCTTTCACTTTCTATGTCTTGGATACTTAGCAATCGCACTTCTTATACGTGACACTATTCATTTATAAATGTAAATAACGCAAAATGTTATTCAAACGAGATTTGCAGTGATTTTCGAAATATATGTTTTCTTATTTCTGACGTTACATCATCTAAAGTGGTTGTAGCGAATTCAGAAGCTTTAAAATCTTGAATTGTGACGTCAAAAGCGAGAAAATATACAAGTAAAATTCTTCTAATTTTTGCTAAAAATAGTTTTTTTCAGGGGAATTCTTTTATTTTAGCAACAATTGAACGACTTTCAAATGTACATTATTGTTTTGCTTCTGACAAATAATACGAAACATGTAAGGCAGTATTCATAGTCTTTCGTTAAAACATAAAACCGTCATGTATAAATTATCCATATGGAAAAAACATTCAACTCTTGACCGTAACGTACGAAATCACGTTCAAGTTGACCGTAAACTTTCAATATTCAACGTTAGGGCCTCCGCACAAACTCTTTTGTAACACGTAACGTTACGTTAAGTACTAGTTTGTGCGTTGAAAAAAGCTGAAGTTTACATACAAATCTAAGTTTATGACTAGTACTTAACGTTACGTTACGTTAAGTATTAGTTTGTGCGTTGAATGAAGTTCAAGTTTACGTACGAATCTAAGTTCACGGCCAACTTAACGTAACGTAACGCGTTAGGGCCTCCGCACAAACTCTTTCTTAACGCGTTACGTTACGTTAAGTACTAGTTTGTGCGTTGAATAAAGTTCAAGTTTACATACAAATTTAAGTTTATGACTAGTAATTAACGTTACGTTACGTTAAATATTAGTTTGTGCGTTGAATGACGTTCAAGTTTACGTACAAATTTAAGTTCATAGCCAACTTAACGTAACGTAACGCGTTAAGAAAGAGTTTGTGCGGAGGCTCTTATGAAAAAGTTTGTGCGGAGGCGCTTATACGTTCAATTTTGAGCGTTTACGGTCAAATTGAACGTGATTTCGTACGTTACGGTCAATAGTTGAACGTTTTTTCCGTAAGGATACATATATATAGATATCCGGTAATAACTGTACGATCGTTCGTAGACGAATAGAGAGGGTTATACTGAGTCTTTAAAAGTTTCTTTGAACCATTTTGCAAGACTCGCAATAATTAACGAGTTCTTAACACAGATCTACGAATGAGCGTGCATCCATGTGCGTAAGACAGTCCAGCGTTTCGCTTATTATCAAATTATCCTTGTTGAAAGACTCTCGCAGCATGCTAAATAATCAGTACAAAGAAATGATCTTCGAGTTTTTGTCATTAGTCAGTAAAGCTATGACGTATTTAGAAGTAGGAAGGCATTGTAAGTTTAGAGAGAATGTGAAGATATTGCTATGCGCGCGGCAACACGCTGTTTATATTAACTTCGCCCATTGAGTTGTTGCGTGCGTAATAGTCACAAGCACGCGAAACGTTGGACTGTTATGCACGTGGATGCATGTTCATTTGCAGATCTTCATTAATTAAGAATTCATTACTTATTGAGTAAATCTCGCAAAGTGATAAAGAATTTTTCGACTTAAGGACGTTCTCCGAATTATTGATTTTCTTTAAATTTGCGGTATACATAGTTTATGATCTATTTATACGTAAGCCTGTTTGGATAATAGGGGTAGCAATGTTAAATTCCAAAATATGGAAGATTTATATGTCAATTTTTAACATGGATTTCCTATGCTGAGCTTTTGTGAAGTGGGGGTTTTTAAAACTGACGACAATTTTCTTAGGATTTTTTTAAAAAACAAGTATGTGGTAGTGGAGAGTGTCCTAATTAAAATACGATTTTGAATAATATGGCAAGCATCCCTTTTTTTCAAACTGTAGCTTTTTTTTTTTTTTTTTTTTTGTTTTTTTTTGCTGGATTTATGTGCGCTGTGTACTGCAGCTATTTTTGAACTTCTGCGCAGAGTAAGCGGGTCTTAGCAGTGCTGAATAGCTTAACTTTGTTACAGCAGTACACACTTACTCATGAGAAGAGATATTTTAGGTTGCTAACCACTGTAGTCGGAGAATATCCTTAATATAACCTTTTTTATCTGTCGACAAACACGACTATTACCGAACACTATATGCATTGGGTGCGTTCAGCAACTCAACAGTTGCACAACGATTGAGAGATAATTACTTATGATTGGATCATACTTTTGGAACCGTATCAGGTTTTGAAGACTAGTCCTATCATAAGTGATGATCTCTCAACCGTTGAGTTTTCTGAACGTAACCATTATGTCGTCACTCCTTACGTATAAATTACATAAGTGTCACATACGAGATTTTCAGTTTATTGCATAGTGGCACTTAGAAAGTTATGTTCTTTATAGGCACCAAATATTAAAAAAAAATTATTCATACTCAGCAAACAATTTCTGACTGCGCAGATTTTGGCAATAGAAACTGTTTGCAGAAACGCCAAACCGAAAGAATCCCTTAACTAGGGAAACATATGAAGTTCCAAATCTTTAAACTGCTCTCCTCTAAAATTACGTTTTGAAGTTAATGGATTATACGTAGGGAGTGACAATATATAAACACATACACACACATATACAGGAGTCTAATAAAATGGTCAGCACGTTTTTCTTGAAAAACGGTTAGAGATAGAGGAAAACTATAGTGACCGTGAAATGACATTTAACATTTTTTTGCTTTATTAATCAAAAATTTTTTTTATGGAAAAGGGTTCCTTGAGTCACTCTTAAGTCGATAATACTCAATAAGCTTAATAACTTTTATATCAAAATAGTTTTCGAAAACTCAACCGTCATCGAGATATAAACAAAATTAGTCAAAATAACAAATATGGAAAAAATTGTTTTACTATACAATAAGTGTTCAAAATATGAACAGGGAAAATATGAACAAATTGAGGAAAAGTAGGAAAAATGCATATATTTCCTTTTTTTCAGTTTTTCTATATTTTCACTACATGTTATGGAAAAACTAAATACGCCATGTGATTCTACGACCAAAAATCTATAAAAAATCACTCGAATTTTACTTGCCACACCGAGGGCAAAAATCGACCACTTTTTAACATCTTTCGGTAAATGTTCAGAAAAACCGAGCACCTTCGGAGGTCAATGACCTTGACATATGTTGTCAAGGACACCTCCTTGAACAACAATCTGCAACTTTTAGTCGTCGCTCATTGTTCGTTAAAAAGTTATAAACAAAAGAAATATCATAAATGAACTCTTAGTTTCCGACACCTTGTACGTTTTATTCGTGTTGTAAGCGTGTAGGCAGGGGGGGCTGCGTCCCCCCCCGCAGAGAGAGGGGCAAAGACCCTCCCCCCTGCTTCTCCCTCGAGAAAAAATGAAGAATTTAATCAAGTGTCGCTTCATGTCATAATTGTTTACTCAATCAATATGCACGGTTACACTTACCATACAGTAAATCACAAAGAAAATTCGTAGATCCTCATACTAATTGTCACACGCAAAACATCGAAAGAATTTGGCGAAATATGCGAAGTAATATTCCACTTCTCATGTCAAGTAAACAATCTTGACATGAAGCGACACTTAAGTGAATTCTTCATTTTTTCGTGAGGAGGTAGCAGGGAGGAGGGGCGCAGTCCCCCCCTGCTTACACGCTTACAACACAAACAAAATGTACACGGTGCCGGAAAATAACAGTTTATTGACGCAACTTCTTTTGTTTATAATTTTTTAACAAACAACGAGCGACGGCTAAAAATTGCAGATTATTGTTCAGGAAGGTATCCTTGACAACATATGTTAAGGTCATTGATCTCCAAGGGTGCTCCGTTTTTCTGAACATTTACCGTACTATTGACAGAGTGACTTAAAAGTAACCTTTTCTATTAAAAAAAAAAAAAAAAACTAAGGAATATGTAAACGGTCATGTAAACCGTTCGCTGGATGTTGTGCGGAAATATGCGTGTATACAGGGTGTCCCAGAATTGCCGTACAATCTCTCGTAGGCAGATAGAAGGAGTAAAACTGAGTCTAAAAGTCCTGAACCATTTTTTTCTATTATTTATAATAAAGGAGTAATTATTGAGTAAATCAGGCCAATCAGCGCAGATCTTTAGCCAGGCGCAC
>NW_018021342.1:36637-39609 GCF_002006095.1 Pseudomyrmex gracilis | reverse complement strand
CAAAATGGTATAGGACTTTTCACCTCAGTTTTATTCCTTCTACCTGCCTACGAGAGATGTTAAACCAATTCTGGGACACCCTGTATATATAGGGTGTAACCTAAAGCAGAGCCTTCCAACTGATCACGTGACCGTATAGAAATCTTATGGCGCAAATCGCACACCGTGCGCGAGTTGGAAGGCTTTGACCTAAAGAACGCCCACTAAGCACATAGCGTTATTCCTTATTAAAATTTGAGTCAAAAAGTTCTAAACCATTTTTTTCTATTACACGTAAAAAAGAAGTAATTATTGAGTAAATTAGGCCAATCAGCGCCGACCTTTAGCCGGGCGCACGTCAGTGAGCTCACGTAGAATCCCTATAGTATGAGTCTGGACATAGTTAGGAATTTGACAAAACATGGTGTCGGAAACGATCAAGAAACAATTGAGTCACGTTACGAGTAAGCATCGCAAAGACAGAAAATACATGTAAGTACATTTCACTTCGAATAAAAATTGATTGTAAGAAAGTTAGATTAAAAAATAAAATTTACAATAGTAAAACTATGGCACGACATGCTATTATAAAATAAATAAAAAAGTAATATTAAATAACATTTTAAATAATATTTTAATTTTTATTAAATATTATTTTACTATTAATAATATTTGTATTTTTATGTGTTTATTGTGTGCTATTGTATACTTGTATTTCATTGTATTTTTATATGTGAAATAAAACGTAATATAACAAATTTATCTTCTTATATTGTCTTATATTCTATTCTTATAGCCTGAGCACAACAAAAAGAATATTAGGAATAAGAATTAGAAATAAAAGTTAAATATACTATACAATGAAAAAAATAAAATATAACATATAAATACAGGTAGTATGTCATGGTTGCATGATATACAGCCTATATTTATATACATTTATATGTTATATTTTATTTTTTTGCATTGTATATTACATTTAACCTCTGTTTTTAATTTCTATTCCTAATAATTTTTCTATTCTGCTCAACCTTTATATTGAATAATATCGCGCGTGAAGTATAAATTTAAGATATCTTATTGGTTCCGCCATATTTTGTCACAACCAATAAGATTGAAGACAACTGTGTCCAGACTCATACTACAGGGGCTCTAAGCTCACGCACTTACCAGGCGCGCGGTTGATAATGTGAAAAAAAATTTTAAAGATCATTCAAGATCATTATAGTATGTCTCTCTTAATATTCTACAATTTTGATAATGGATGTTTTCCTTTTTTTCTAACCGTTTTTCGAGAAAAATTTGCTGACCATTTCATCAGACTCACCTTGTATATGTAAATAAAATGTACATACATGTATATCACAGTTGATGTGTGAATGTAGGAAGTGCATAAGCTTACTGGTAAATGTATGCACCTATCAATTAGACAAGGAAATATATTACAAAATATGAAATTTAAATTTTTACTAGTAGATGCATATATCTTTATACTTGATTTAGTAAGACCCGGTTTCACAATTCGCGGTTAACTCGAATTAACCGAAGTTCGACTTGCTGAGCTCGGTTTAACGCGTTCAATCTTCTTTGTCAAATCTTCGCTAACCAATCACAGTTCATGTTTAGGAAGAAAAGATGCGTTACGCCGAGTTCAGCAAGTTGGGCTTCCGTTAATTCAAGTTAACCGTCAATTGTGAAACCGGGCCTAAGAGTATAAATAAAAATGCATTAATTTAAATAAGCACTTTTGTTAGCAGATGTACATCACACACATACACAACAATCACGTAACTTGCATTGTGCCATAAGCATAAACAAAAATGCATTAAAACTTTTACGCAATCTTTTTTGTGCCTGATATTTTTCATGCTTCCAAGTTTTGTTATTTTTGTTTATGTAAGAGAGCACAAAGAGACACGTTCCACTTTCTTGTGCTTTCTCATCTAAGCATGTATTTTCCAAGCTTATATTATCTTTTTCTTAAAGTGTCATGACACATGTAGGCATTGTTTAGTAAATGAATACATACATTTACTGAAAATAGTAGGCATTTTCATATTTAGTTTTCAAGTAAGTACTTCTGTTAAAATTTTTCATATTAACATACATTGACTAGTGTATACATTTACTAAATTTTACGCTTGGATTGTACATAAAAATATAATGTGTATTTACACATATACAGGGTATCCCGTAATTGCTGTCTCACTGCTCGTAGGCAGGTAGAAGGGGTTATTCTAAGACAAAAAGACCTATACCATTTTGGAAGATTCGCAATAATTAACGAAATATTAATTAATAAAGATCCGCTAATCAGCGTGCATCCAGCGTAAGGACAGCCCAGTCTGTCGCGCCGTAGCGACAGAATGGGAGGAGCTAATAGAATAACATGTGCATACGTAGACTGCGTTCCGAGTTACATATGCGCGCATTTATCTATACTATACGTGACGTGTACTATAGATAAATGCGCGCATATGCGTAACTCGGAACGCAGCCATAGACAGCATATAGGCTGCGTTCGGGCAGCGCGTTATCCGCGCTATTGTATTCCGTCGCTACGGCGCGACAGACTGGGCTGTCCTTACGCTGGATGCACGCTGATTAGCGGATCTTTATTAATTAATATTTCGTTAATTATTGCGAATCTTCCAAAGTATAGGTCTTTTTGTCTTAGAATAACCCCTTCTACCTGCCTACGAGCGGTGAGACGGCAATTACGGGACACTCTGTATATACATATATCAATTATGTATATGTATATAATCAGAGGCGTATTTAACGTCGGTGCAACCGGTGCGATGCACCGACGGGCCCCGGGATCTGCGGGCCCTCGGTGCATGATAAACATTTATAAATTTATAATATTCATAACATTACCTATCGGAGTTGCGAGTGCCGAAAGATCATTTAGTGTATTAAGAAGACTTAAAAGTTATTTAAGAAGTACCATGACACAGGAAAGAACATCTGATCTAACTTTATTATCAATT
>NW_018021342.1:23677-36032 GCF_002006095.1 Pseudomyrmex gracilis | reverse complement strand
AAGTTTTTTATATTGCATAGTCACGTATTCATATTACGAATGGTGACTTAAAATGGTATGAAAAAACATAATTCACCGCTATCCGTTAGTTAATAATAATTATTTTTTATCAAAACTGAAAGTTGAAATTTACGTGTTCACAGAGAATCACCCATATAAGTTTTTTACTATAATCTTTTTGATGTATTGATGAATAATTCAAAGTAAAATGAATTTTCTAATCTATATATAATATGTATTATGTAATATATAAATATATAGGTTTTTAATAAATATATGTGAAGTTTAAGAACGCGCATACACATATATTTTATATTAAACAACATTCGCAATCTTTAAAATTTGAAATTTTTATAAGTGTTGTGTAGTAGTTTTTTCAAGGTAATATGCTCTTTATATAAAAAATTCCATAAAACAAGAAAAAATACTTAAAAACCTCTTTTAAACATTATATTTTTATTAATAAAATTATATGTATTCATCTAAATATCAATTTTTCCTACTAATTCAAACCATTGACGTAAGGCATCACTCAGAACTTCTGGTAATGTGTTCATATCTCTAACGTGTATGTAAAAAGGAAATGGAAAAAAGTCCATGTAGGATTTAAATTCTACTACTTGGTCTCCATCAAATACAGGCCAAACAATATCCAGTATTGAGTCCTAAAAAGATAAAAAATTCGTTAATACCTAATTTTTTATTGGTAATTAAATTTTTTTATCATTAATCGAATTATCGACTTTGTAATATCATATATGTACGCGCGCGCGCACACACACACACACAGAGCGTGGCAAAAGTTCCGGAACGGTGCAATATCTTGAAAACTAATGACTTTAGAACAAAACGTGAAATACAAAGTTTTTAAGAAGTTAAATGTTCTATTATGTGGTTATACTGGCTTGATCTTGAAATGATTTTGAATGATCTTTACGAAGGTCAATTTTAAAATTTAAAATAAGACCCTTCATGTTTTATGATACATCCGTAAAGCTAACGCCGAGACGTTTTCAAAACATTAGTTATAAATCTTTATTCATAAAATATTACGTAAGTTTTGGGCCTTCATATTTGTTGCGCGCAGCATTGTTATTACTCATGATGTACTGCGTGAAGGTGTGTATGTGACAGACAGAGATCAGGACCTACGGTTCGTCATTTCCGCAATATTTAATGACTTCAAATCCAAACAAACTGTTGAAGGAAAACAATTTAAACATCTGATAACATTAAACGACCAACTAAGACCGTGTTTAGTGATAATGTACACGAAAATAATTTATATAGGCCCGTATAGATATAGCAGAAAAGGTTTGGAATCATTAAATACCACAGAAGTGACGAATTGTAAAGTCCTGATCTTTGCCTGTGTCACACACACACATACATGCACACACACACACGCGCGCGCGCACTTATCTTCGTGCAGTACATTATGGATAATGACAACGCTGCGCACGGCATACCTACAGGGCTATGTTCAGATTTCTCACCCGGGTATACTTTATCTTTATCAATCACTAGATATGAAACAAAGATAAAATGACACTCGGATGCACTCGGGTGGGGAATCGGAATACAGCTCAGGGTGGGACAAAAGTCTGGATACACCATCATAACTTTTGAACGAATCTAGATAGAAAGGTGAAATTTGGAGAAGTTGTATAGGATCATGAAAACTATTTTTTGTGCAGGATGACATCCACCCTCCACCTCCTTGAGGCACGAAAGCGGGGGTGACTTAAAAATCTTAAATGGCATGAAAAAGGTCACCTGAGAACTCATTTTAAAGGTGTTTTAAAAACGAAAAAAATGTTTTTTGAGAAAGTTTGCTAAGACTCTCCAATCGAAAGTTATGATCATAAAACAAAAATTTGCATTTCCTTGTTTATTGCGTTACCGTTCTTTGCGTTACCCAGGGTCTACGGTGAGGACGGTTATCAGACACCCGTGTGTGTGTGTGTGTGTGTGTGTGTGTGTGTATACATTTTGTGATTCCAAATCCTCTCCGTTTCACGCACGCGTGTGTTTCGTGTCATTTAAGATTTTTAAGTCACTCCCGCCCTTGTGCCTTAAGGAGGTGGGGGGTGGATGTCATCCTGCACAAAAAATAACTTTCATGATCCTATACAACTTCTCCAAATTTCAACTTTCTATCTAGATTCGTTCAAAAGTTATGAGGGTGTATCCAGACTTTTGTCCCACCTTGTATTCCGTGCGCAGCCAACTATGCGCCCACACAACCATGAAGATCCGTAACTTATGTAATATTTCATGAATAAAGGTTTATAACTAGTGTTTTGAAAATGTCTTGGCGTCAGCTTTACAAA
Source organism: Pseudomyrmex gracilis (assembly GCF_002006095.1). NCBI lineage: Eukaryota > Metazoa > Arthropoda > Insecta > Hymenoptera > Formicidae > Pseudomyrmex > Pseudomyrmex gracilis. The sequence goes on along the minus strand of NW_018021342.1, from coordinate 33,699 downwards.
TGTATCATAAAAAATAGAGGGTTCCATTTAAAATTTCAAAGTTGATCTTTATAAAGGTTATTCAGAGTCATTTCAAAATCAAGCCAGTATAACTACAGAAGAATGCACTATATCGCGCGGCTCCAATATTTCTCGGAAAAAATTTCTCTTCTGGCTGCTCCTACTACCGCGCGCCGTTCGCTTTCAGTCTTCGCCAGCGGCCCGAGATCGAAGGATAACCGCGCGCGGTAGTAGGAGCAGCCGAAGGAGAAATTTTTAAGAAATACTTCTTCTGGAACCGCACAATATGGTGCACTCCTTTGTACATAATAGAACATTTAACTTCTTAAAAACTTTGTATTTCACGTTTTCTTCTAAAGTCATTAGTTTTAGAGATATTTTCCATTCCGGAACTTTTGCCACGCACTGTATATAGCCTAATAATAACGTAAAAATTTACCTTTTTATTTGGATTGTCAATTATTACAAACACAAGGAAAATGTCTAATAATCTGGCTCTCCTTACAGCACGTTTGACTGTGTTTATTGCATCAGCATATACATTTCTACCATCCGACAATACTACCAGCAACTTAGCATGATCAAGCGAAGCACGCTGATTTTCGAACATATCTATTGTAAAATCGAGCAACTGAGCTACTCTCGTCAATTCCTGATTAAATCTCATTTCTTGTATTATTCTGTGAAAAATGATAAATAACATAAGATGTCTATTCAGTTTTGCGTTATTAATTATTAACAGAATCTTTCTTATGTTAAATCAAATTTAATAAACCTGTAATGATTCTGGTTTAGATACAAATATATCATACTGATATAAATATCAACTAAGAATAACATGTATATATATTTTTTACATATATATATATTATAAATGTAAATTATTATCCTCTTATTGTTAAATTACATATGTACTTAATCTAAAAATTTGTGTGTGTATGTGTGTGGTGTATTATAAAGATATAGATACCTAGATCCACTTTGTTCAGTGAAAGTTTCTCCCAAAGGATGCAATACCTTCACATTCTCTCCGAAACTTACAATGCCAAGCTTTCCTACTTCTAAATACGTCATAGCTTTACTGATTAACGACAAAGATTCGAAGGTCATTTCTTTGCACTGATTATTCATCATGCTGCGAGAATCGTCCAACGCGAGGATAATTTGATAATCGCGCTTTGAAGCTTTTGTGCGTCGGAGCCATATCTTGTCCTTGCGAAATTCGCTAGCTATATAAGGAATGATTTTCCGCATATTAATGCGTTTACCCGTCTTATAATCTCCTTTAAGTCTCGAGAACTGTGTAGGTTCTAGCACTAGTCTTAATTTCTCCGATAAATCTCTAGCAGCAGAATCCGTGATTGAACATAGATAATTCCATGCAGCTGCAGCTTCTTTAGTGGACGGCATTTGCGTCCATTCACTTAACATTTTTTCCACTTCAAAACGTTTGTTTTCCACATGACTAGACTCAACATCTTCCAAGCTCCATTCCATCGTGTGGAATGTAGTCTCGGGTGCTCTTTGCACTAACATAGTTTCACGCTCTTCCAATTCCATTTCGATCTCTTCAGTCTCCTCCGGTTGACTGTCATTTGCTACATTTACATTGCTACATTTACCATTAATTTCTTTACGTTTGTTGTCAGCAGTCTCGGATTCCTCAAAAACTTCAAGTTCCTTTTTGGCTACTTCATCATGCGTTATATTCTCCTCATCGTCATGCATTTTTATATCCATGGCGTCATTCTTTGTTTCATCTTGATTCTCTTTTTCTTTTTCAATATTTGAAGCTTGTTCCCTGGCTTGATCTTCTGTCGCAACGTCGAGTGTGTAATCATCGAATTTTTCGGAATCTTTGATGTGTTGAGCTAAATCGATCGTATTAGAATTGCCCGAGTCGTCTTCCTCTTTCTTGTTTCTCTGTATTTCATCCTTTGTAAAGGTTGTTTTTAACTTCTTCAACGCAGGTTCTATCCAATCTAACAAACTACGATCCTCGTTTTTTTCACCTAAATTTTTTCTCTTCTCCATTAGTTCTGTGGTATTCTTTTGCGAAATTGGAGTGGCTTCCTGCTTAGAAGATCCGGAATGTCCGCTTTCTTGTTGCGCCGACTGTGATTGACCAGTGCCTTTATCGTTGTTATTCTGTTGAGTATTATCCGCCGATGCTTCTTGCTCATCTTTATCAGATTGTTCCGCTACCGTATCTCGTGAACCTCCTATTGTTTCCTCAACTTGTGACGCAGCATCTATTTCCTTACTTGCGTCATCGACACTTGGTGCTGCTTTCTCTGGTAGTTTTTCTTTTTCTAGTTCATCCTGCTGTTGTTCCTCATTTTTCGTTTCACTTTCTGCATTCTCTCTATTGTTCTCTTCAGTTTCTTTATTAGTTTCGGGCTCTTCCTGTGTTTTTTGTCCATTTGTATTTATATCTTCAACATTGTCGTTTTCTTCTTCGCTACAATCTTCTTCGAAATCGTTTTCTTTATTCTTTTCGAATTCTTTTTCAAATGTTTCATCCTTTTTCTCTGGCGGTGGCTTAGAGTTCTTCATCTCATCAATATCAAATGGATTCTCCTCTTCGTTACTATTGTCTTCCTTTCCGTCTTCGTCCAGATTCATATCTTCTGGCAAGTCTAATGGTTCGGGTTCTGGCAGAGGATCAAACTTACCATGATAGGGGTTAATCTGATCTTCGTCTACTTCTGATTCTTCCATCTCATTTATTTCTTTTTGATTTTCTTCTCTATTTTCACTCGTATCGTCATCGTCATGTTTTCTTTTGTCTCTATCATCTTTCGCACCTATTATCTTCTCATCGGTTTGTTTACTTGTGCCTTCCTCTTCGTTATCATTTTGCTCGCTATTCTCTTCGGATTCTGTATCATCATCCCAAATTTCTTTATCAAGCTGCTCAGCGCCTTCACCCGTCTCGCCCATTTCCTTATCCAAATCGTTTTCGTTTTCATCATTGTCCTGTTCTTTATCATCGTCGCCTTTTTCTGTATCTTGAGGTTTGCTGTCAAAATCTTCGGACATTTCAATTCCTTTCTCTTCTTCTTTACAAATCTTATCATCCTGTTTTTCCTGTTCCTGTTCCGCAGATTTTGTATCCTCAAGTTGATCTTCAGATTCTATTCTATCAGAAACGTTTTTCGTTCCTTCACCATCAGCCAAACCCATCCCGCCTTTTTCTATTTTCTCACCCGACTCATCGGTTTCACCTTCTTCGAGATCTAAATCTTTTGGATTACAGAATCCATTCGCAGCCAGGTCTAAGAAGACATTTAATTGTAGATACAACATTTTGCATGTAATACGGAACGCTGCTACTTGCTCGTTTAAATAAAACTGAACAAGAAAAATATATTGTTCTAGCAGTGGTAAGCATTGTAAAAGCAATCTGAAAAAATAATAACATGTAATAATAATAACATTTGTCAGTGCAATTGTATTATATAATAAGAAAAAAATTATTTTAAATATAAATAAAACGATTCCTTACCTGATACAATAGTTTGCTGATTGGAGATCAAATTCGTGTATCGATAGCAGTAGACTGAAAAATAAATCATATATCTTAGACAGTTTCAATTCGATTATGTCCTTCTCCAAAAATTCAATCAGTTTTTTGCTTAGTCTATTTTTTTCAATTTCTTCCTCCATATCGTTATCGTTTTCGTTATTTTCTTCATTTAACTTTTCTCTCACATTTGTCACTTCGTCGTTCACGTTAACATGGTCTTTATATTTCTTTTGTATAACAAGCAATATCATGTTTATTAATTGTTCGAGACTTAATTCATATTGCTTAACAGCATCATTATTTACTTTTAATTGTTTTTCGCCGTTTTTACTTCCTACAACTTTACGCAAGTTTTTGTATTTATTAAGGAAGCATTCCATCTTTGTATCCAAGAATATTATACTTTCCTGAATAGGATGCGCAACGTCTGAGTTTTCAAACAGTTGTTTCAATTCTTTGTTTCGTGTCCTTACAACTTCGATTGTCACGCGACATTGCTCGAGGAATTCAAAGTGCTTTGAACTCAAGAACGAAGTACGAACGGAATGTTCGGAATGATTTACTGATAATACTTTGAATGCCATAAATAAAATGTTAAAACGCTTTGCGGTGACTTTTATCAAATCCAGATTGTCCTTTAAGAGAGTGTTCGCGTTCTTCCATACTTCGTCATTTTGACAAGCGGCGATTATAGGAAGCGCGTTTATGTCCAACGTGAGAACAGTTCTATTTGTATCCGTCGACGATTCTACAGGGCAACATTGCAGAAATAGCAACAGTTGCTCGAATCCAGCTTCTAAAGTTATTAACAAAGTCTTTAAGATCTCCGTGCAATCTTGGCCGTCGCGCTGCTTCGACATGCTGAGATCTTCCTCACGTGTCTCGGTCAAATTCGAGATCTGTATACGGAGCGACGAGAAGCATTCAAATGATTGAATTATAGTCTTCTTCTGTCTATGAGCCATTAACATCATGTGTGCAGAAAATCCTCTGCAACGTTCCATATTCTGCAGTCCTAAATCAGTCTGACATGTGCTAAGCATTGCATTAAGGGCGTTCAACTTGATAAGAGACTTGTAGTAATACTTTTCACAACCCTGCCACTGCATCAACATATGATGATCTATGTTTCTTAGCTTAAAATACTGATTGATCACAGACAGATCTAAAGGAGATATTGTGAAGTCTATCACTTTATCCATATCATTCTTCAATATTAATACTCCAGTGCGATACGATACACCCAACTGAAGCAGTTCCTTGAAATAATTAGCAAGCGTCAGTTTCTTTTGCTGCAGTATACTTTTAGCTTGAGACTTCTGTTTGCCTTTCGGCAGACTCCTGTCGATATCCATGTTCCGAAGACGCGCACTTTGCTCCATAAAATCTCCAATAAGATTCTCAAGCTCTGACCGTATAAATGGATACGAACTCGTCAAGACTATTTCCTTACACAAATACTTAGCTTTTTCCAGTAGCATGTTTGTTCTTGTAATAAGCCCACTGGTAAAAAGGACTTCCATTTTTACAGTACCTGAAGATTTAGTTATGATAAAATCTTCAGGTATGATCACATACTTACGATGATCCTGATCATCCCAGATACCTTTGCTCATTTCTGTACTGTAAGATTCCGATTTAACGGCCAAACAAAAAGATACGTTCTGCTTCAAGGCCTTTTGAAACTCCTTCACAAACTTGTGCAGAGTACGATGCGTTTTTTCAACTGTTTCTTTTACCGCCCAATAGCTGATATCATTCCATCTCGCAATCTTCACAAAGTCCTTTAGCTTTTTCTCAATAGGAGCCTTTAAAGCGGCGATTCTTGTATTTACGTCGTCCACAAACTGCTTGTAATAATTATACATGTTCCACAATATGGCCAGGATCTCGTTCTTGTCGTCGCTGACGTCGAAGTAACATACATGACAATGGAATGTCAAGAGAAAATTCAATCGCGATTCAAACTCTACGAGGGATGATTCGTTCATGAAACGTTCTAGCGATTCCACCAACTTCTGTTTGGTGACAGGTTCGTCATTCTCCTTCTTGATGTCGTCTCTCGCAAATCTCGTGATATAACTCTCAATCAACGCGTACAAGAAGAACCACCATTTGGATGTGTCCGACTTGAGAGTTTCGTGCGCCGCGTCGAGACAGCCTTTCCAACAAGACAGTTCCAACTTTCTCCACGATATTATCTGCTCTGTCAACGCTAGAATGTAGTCGGATAGACTGACACCTTTGTGAGCATTCTCTTCCCACTGATGCATCTTGACGAGTAGCAATTCTAAACCGGTCAAAAATCTGGAGACTGGTGACGTAATCGAGAACGTATACATCCTTTCGATTATACATCGGATTGATCTCAAAGTGGGATGATCCGGCCATTGTTCCAATAACTGATTTATGCGATTCAAGATATTCTCACACAAAGGCAAGCACTGTTTCGCTTCCTCGACGTTACTGTCCTTGTAAAAATCGTATACTCTTTCTAATTTTCTGATGTTCTTCCATAAAGTTCGATCTGTTCCTCGATTTTCTTGCAGACCCAAAGTGACCAAGAAGCTGTAACTGTTATACAGCTTGATAGCGAGATCTTCGCTTAAACTCGGCAGTATATAATCGAGCATTCCGTGCACTATATAATATCTCTGTGTTAAAGGCTCGACATAATTTGTTGAGGGGATTGAAGTAATATCGATGCGTATCCATTTAGACACAGTAAAGGACGTAATGATTTTTGAGTGGATATTCTGAATTTCCCTGATATCGTCTTTAGTGATAAGACCGCTAAAGCTCGACTGCGTCTCGTCTGGCTCCGATGACGCGTTCTTCAATTTTCGGTCAAGAGAAGATTCCAAATCATCTTCTATATCATAAAAGTCTCTCTCGCGATATGTAGGAAACATCTCGCGAACTTCTAGAGTAAGTTCTTCTTCTTCTGTTAAAACATTACCATGGTTCTCGATTTTGTTCTTGTATAGATTGTTTTTTTCCGCAATTCGCTTTTCCTCCTCTTGTTGTTGTTGCTTCCAAATCAAAACTATTTGCTGAAGCAATTTGTTCAGGTCTCGCCATAGCAATTGTGTCAGACCTCGATTAAGAATCACATGATTATATAGTTCATAAAGACCAGACTTCAACATCCGAAATTGGTCCTGTATCTTGACAAAACTATCCACGGAACATGAGCTTTCATTGATCAGATTCCTAATGTTTCTCGCAACACACAAATCACTTAGATTCAAAAGACTCTCCTGTTGTTGATCGATTGTAGGAAATCGAATAAGGTTATGTATTAAAGAATCCAGATCGGTGACTCTTTTCTTACGTAGAGATATTAGTCGTTGTATCTCGTTGATCAGTATGCCAACACCATGGCTCACCTGAGCTAGAGCTGCCATTAACGGAAGAATCACGTCTGGATAAGCCGACAGATATTTCTCCTCGATTTGTTCGGCGAATCGTTGCACCGACAAACTCCAGCTTTCTGCTTCTCGAGAAGCGATTTCCGCAACTTTGAAGTCGGCTAATTCGTATTTTTCACTCGCAATCTTGCTCGCAATTGCGTATAGTTGGCTCAGGTGTTTCTTCACCAGTTCGTAAGATCCTACTTTGTGCCGGAAATCTGAGCTGTCACTACTGAGTGAGGTAAAATTGATGGACTGCGGTCTAAACGCATTCATACAGCTAAGATCGTTCCTCGTCTTTAGCAACTGCCTCTCGAAATCTCTCATAGCTTTAAATCTCGGATGAGCATGTCTGTTTTCTGAAGACCTTCCTAGAATACGATTCTGCAACGTTGTGACGTACATCGTTCTTCTGCAATCAACAATATCCTCCTCTACATACCTGAGTTTCAGTTCAACCTTATGCACGGGATCGATTATATCCAGATTTCCAAAAAATTGTAACTGAATATAACCAAGTAACATCCACGCTTTTCCCCGTCGAAGTGCAATTTCTTCCTTAATGAGATTTTCATTGTTGATAGCTTCTATCTCATCGCGCGATTTGCGCAATTCTTCTAATGGTTCAAAGTAATCTATTCGCAGCTTGTTTTCTATATCTGCTGCGAGATTTCCACCTTGCTTCTTTATAGCGGTCGCAATTAGCTCAGGTACGTTGTGCTCGGTGTGCAATTTGTCAATTGCTGCTAAATATACGTGCAAGTAAAATCTTAGGGTTGTCAGATCGCTATTGGACAAATCGTATCGTTTGTCTGTTAACAAGATACTGTTACGCCATAAAATCTCATTTAGCAGCTGTAGTTGATTTATCTGCGCTGTGTATGTTCCGAGTTCAACTACAGAGAAAATATTTTTCTCTTTTTTTTCGTTTGTTTTGCGTAACATGAATTTCAGTACAAGATTTAAGAGGACAGGTCCACCAAAATAGCTTTCCTATAAATAGAAAATCATAAACAATTTGTAAATAAGAATTTTTAATTAAAAAACTTTTATAGATAACTAAACCATCGAAAGAAAAATATTCACAAAAACTTCATAATTATTAGTTGAAACTATTAGTATACCTTCGATTCGGAGTACAAAGTTAGAGATTTTTCCAAATTCTTCTCTGTAATGCCGCGCCAGTGCAAAAGACGGCTGGCACCTTTGACGGCATAAGATTGTCGAGTAAATTGTTCGAGTCGGCAAAACAATTCTGGCAGTAGCAAAGTCTTTTGTCTTCGTTCGACTTCTTTTCGAGCCATCACGTTCAACAAACTTATCAAATTGATCGGTATACTCGGCACATCCGCGAACTTCGCGAGACACTCCGTCGAGATGGCGGCGGAACTAGTTCCTTGTAGACACATTTCTCCTTGCAACTTGTAAGCAAAAGACAAAAATATGTACTCGTAAATCGGCCACAACTGTATCTTCGCGTTTAAGTGCGCTGTTTCTGTCCCCGGAAGTGCGTAAACTTTGTCGAGCACGTTCTCAATTTCCACAGGTACTCGTAGACGAATGTGACTCTCATCGCAAAATCGTTCCACCTCGAGAATAGTCCGCAAGATAGTGTCGCCTATCGGTTCTCTAGAATAAATGTCGCACCACAGACGAATCGTTTGATATCTCATCATCAAGGAATCTTTTAGCTGCACGAATAAGATCTTTAGCTCCCGTTTCAAGCTGTTGCCACTTTCGTCCCTCACACTGAAATCTTTTGCAATTGTTCTTAATCGCAAATGCACGTTCATGCTCGTCTCCGAAGAGTGGGGCGACGGAAGAATCAGGTACTTCTTAATTTTCTTTGATATCTTCTTCATAGGATCGTATACCAACTCTAATTGATCGTTTATATTATCCACTATATCTAGCAAATGTTCGATCTCGTTAGCGATCTTCTCATTCGGAAACTTTCTGGCTATCGCAAATAGTTTGTGCAGAAATTTTAGCAACCACTTATAGTGTATCTTCAGTAATAAAGAAATTTGCTCCAAATTCTTGAAAAAGGCTTCGGACTTTTCCAATTTATTTATAAGCGTCATTTCGCCTAGTTTCTCGAATCTCGTGTACCACTTCAGCTCTTTTCTTGCTTCAACGTATTCCTTGGGATTCGTACTCACATTACTGTCTCGTAAAATCGCGGCAATGCAAGAATTTGCTCGCTTAAGAAACTGCGCGAAGCATGTTACTAGTGGTTGGTTCTTCAATTGCGATAATATTTTACCTGCAAATCGAAGTTCCTACTGATGTAATACACATATTGAAAATACATTCAGAAAAAAAGAAAAATATGCAAAAAAAATAATACAAGAAAAACAGTAAAACAAATTAACAATGAAATTAAGGCTTATGTAGTTTCAAACTAATTGAAGAATTTTAACCAGTAAGTAAAGGCCGAAACGCTGAATGTTTGTGCTGAATAAATATGGATTTAATTATTTTTAGTAATGTAAACAATTAATATACATGATTATTCGAGTTAAACATTCAATTCATAAAATCATATAAGATGTTTGATTTGCATTACGTGTACGATAAATACTCATTTCCTCTCTCTATCTAATTTAATTATTAATTATATTGTGCGAAAAAACATTTTGGCTAGAAGACGAACATGGAATCTTTCGCTTTCCGTGCGATCGCCTTCCTAATTCAGCCACCAAGACACTTGGTATATCTCTTGCAATACTTGAATATATGATATTCCGAGAGTAAGATCATCTTTCACCGGCGCGAATTTAATCAAATTAACAATAAAATTAAGGCTCATGTAGTTTCAAACTAACAAAGAATTTTAACAGATAAACAGACGTGATGCAAATCAAGAGCATCCTATATGAATTTACAAATTGAATTTTCAATTGGAATAGCCATGTGTATTAACCCACAAACTGCCAGTGTTTTCCGTTATCTAGATAAAATTATCTAGATGTTCATCTAGATGTGATAATTGTTTTATTTTATCTTTATCTAAATAATTAAAATATATGACATCTTTATCTGTATCTCAGATAAAAAAAGTAGTATCTTTTGTAAAT
>NW_018021342.1:17135-23062 GCF_002006095.1 Pseudomyrmex gracilis | reverse complement strand
ATAGATTTTCTTGAGATGTATTATTTAATTTCCTAACTTCTTTAATATCTTAAAATTATCTAGATAAAAATCTCAACTAAATCATCTTTTATCTAAATATGATCAAATCGGATTATCTTTATCTTATCTGAGATACGCATATGTTTTATCTAATCTGTATCTAGATTATTTCAAATTATCTAAGCGCAACACTGCAAACTGCACATTTTTTTAGCACCTTCTATCCGCAAACCAGGGTCGTTTATATTGTCGTTTTGTTTTATTCCTACTGTATTTTTCTCTATGTTAAAGTTATAGAACAATTCTGAAAAAAATTACGTAGTATCTTTAAATCTCCTAGTTTACCAATCACTCAAAACATTTTGGACAAAATTAATTTGACAATGTCAAATGGTGAGGGTTGTCCTCAGGTTCAAGTAGATAAAATCGTATGTGTATATTAACTGGGCTAGTATGAACCAATGTTGCAGGATGTTGTGCAGTAAAAAACAATGTTGGAGTTAATGTTAAACGTTTCGACTATTTATTTAGTCATCTTCAGTAGCAAAACTATGTACACTTCTAAATTACAAAGATTAAATGTGTGTGTCTTGTTGAATGTTTAGTACAAACTGTTTGTACAAGAGTAGGATTAAATGTGTGTGTCTTGTTTGAATGTTTAGTACAAACTCTTGTACAAACTCTTGTACAAACAGTTTGTACTAAACATTCAAACAAGACACACACATTTAATCTTTGTAATTTAGAAGTGTACATAGTTTTGCTACTGAATATGACTAAATAAATAGTCGAAACGTTTAACTTTAACTCCAAAATTAATTTGTTTAAATCATTTTTTAATATAAACAAAGTAACTCGAGTGAAATGTAGTGTTTCGTTTAAAAAATCGTAACCTTGCAAGAAATTGACCAAATTACAAAAGTGCTTAAATTAAAGATGAAAGTTGCAGCTAGTGTCCGACAGAAACTTTTTCTTTAGTTTCGGCCGAAACTAAAAACGAAACTGAAAACGCACGCACGCACACACGCACGCACGCACATAATATACTGTTATATTTTCTGAAACATATTCTTGAAAGAATCCTACAGAATTCTTATAAGAAATGATTTTTGGCTAATTTTTCTGAAACTCTGCTACATGATAGTTATCAACACATAGAACAAAAGGGTCAATGGACTCGAAGTCCGGTGAACAATAGTTTTAGAGATATGGAATCCTAAAATTAGGATTTCCATACCTTATGCAGATGCAGTAATGATACCGATTTAAGATACTCCTTACACTTAAGGTGAGCTAAAATATGCGTGCATGTGTATGTGTGTGTGCTTATGTGCGCGAGTGTGTGTATGCCGCGTGTCTGTATAAGACAATGTTGTATCGTTCTCCGCTTTTCGGCTTCGTCTACATTGTTCAATCGCATTGATCATGTTCGGCAAATTCACCAATGCGACAGAACATCGTCAACCCAACCTACGCTCGTGATTGTCGCGAGCACAAGTAGCATTTACTCATAGAAGAACACAAGAAAGAGATTTTGCATGATCGCCGCAGTAGCGCTAACCAGCGTATTGCGAATTTGTATAATTTCTGCTACACTGTCGAAACTCCTTTTCAATCTTTACCGAAACCGAAACTAAGCCGAATCTTTGATTTTTGACCGAAACTAAGCAAAACTGAAACCGAAACCGAAGTTTCGGTTGGACTCTACAGAATTGTTTGCTCGAAATTTCGTCTTGTTACTATGCGTGTCAAAGTTGTAATTGGAAATCTGAAATTTGGCCGGTACAGTCCTCTCTTATACAACATTTTTTAGGGCGAAGTTGAATCCCTCTCTCTTCCCTTGCTAGTAAGTTATACACGCAAGTAAAGAATGATCCTAAAAAATCGCCCGTTTTGAGGTCCTCAAATTTTAAACCAAATAGTGTGCCAAATGATAGCTTATGATGAGACATTGATCGCAGAACAAGTTTAAATTGAGCCTACTTTTTGTTTCGAAGATACGCGAGGTCAAAGTTACTAAGTTGAATGAGAAAATACCCACACAGAGCAAAAACTCCATTAGATGTCTATTAGACGTCCACAGCTCCATGCGACATCTAATAGATGCCTAATGGTTGTCTGGATGGATGGATGTCTGTGTGGGTAGTATCGGTATCGTGAGATACGTCACAAATAAATCAAAACTGTCTATCGGAACTCACTGATTTTGATGGGATAACTTCGCACACTTGTAAAATTATGACAAATAATCTACATATATTTTTTTTATATCAGAAGTGCACTTTAAAGAGTGACAACCTCGATGTTCAGAGTCGTGTAATCATTTTTTGCGTATTGATTGATAATTATAAAAGTTAGTCAATGTCCGCCATTTTGATTTGTGAAATACTAGCCTCGGAATTTTTTTTAATCAGCGACTTCAAAAACCTTTTAAATTCATTTTATATATTCAATCATGCAGAATGTATATGAATTCTAATTAAAACGTGAAGATCTCCTTTCACTTCTGAGAGGTTGTCACCCTTTAGAATACACTTCTGATATAAAAAAAGTATATGTCGATTATTTGTCATAATTTTACAAGTGTGCGAAGTTATCCCATCAAAATCAGTGAGTTCTAGTAGACAGTTTTGATTTATTTGTGACATATGTTACGATCCCGATACTCTTTTCTCACTCAACTTACAAGGGGAGGCTACGACGTTTCCCCTCACCGATGTGATTTATTTTTATTCCACGTGCAGGCCATGATTAAGACTTCAACATGTCAAAGTAATAAAGCGCAATATTCAGCCAGTTCCGAGAAAATCGATTTTGAAAAAATCAGGACTGCTCGTATACTTAAAAAGTTAGACTTTTCAGCAGTCCTGAATTTTTCTAAATCGATTTTCTCGAAACTGGCTGAATATTGTGCTTTATTACTTTGACATGTTGAAGTCTTAATCATGGCCTGCACGTGGGATAAAAATGAATCAAATCGGTGAGGGGAACGCGCGTATTTCTGAAACGAAAAGTAGATTCAATCTAAAATTTTTCTACGATCAATATCTCACCATAAGCTATCATTTAGCATACTATTTAGATCAAAATTTGAAGACCCCAAAACGGGCGAAATTTGACCCTTTTTAAGCTCACTCTTTTGCGCAGACATGAATGACCTTGGTTTGCAGTTGAAGTTTTAATTTACACTACTAAAAGTAAATATATTGTACATGTATATATATTTATATTCCGCAACATCCAGCGTATTGACTCTTATTTATCAATTAAAATTTTTTGGTAAGTTAAAAAAATGTGACTTCTATTTACAAAACACACGAACTATTTTAAAAGGAACATATAAAAACAGTTTACCTTCTAGCACAACAGTGGAATATTGTTTCACGGATATCACGCTTTTCTTCCTTACTGCTTCTGTTGGTGCTGAACCACTTTCGAGTATCATACTACTCGCATATAGTAACAGTAACAGTTTATTCGTATCGCTGCTATCGTCTTTATCACCTGTCGTTCTTCCAATGAGCTGCCACAAATCCCAAGGCAACGAACTTCTCATTCGGTCTGCAGACCGAAAACTAAACAGAGTAATTACTTTTGCCATTAACGCGCTCTTCTTCTCAAGTTCGTCAAACATTGTGTTTCCTCGCAGTGTCTTCGAGAGCCATTCCTTTCTGAGCGGCGCGTCGTTTTGCGAGGATAACTCGTAAAAGTTTAACAAGAAATATGGCAATATCTCAGCAACGTCAACATTCAATACAAATTCTTCATTTTCTCTGAGATTGCAGAAATCGTTCAATAACTTGGTCGAAATAACATCTTTTTCGTTATTTCTGATATTCAATTTTCCACGTAATTTGTACATTTTAGCAGCTGTATTTAACAGCAAACCTTGCTGTTTCATTACAGTAAATATTGGATTATCGTGCAAATTTTTTAGGCTCCACGTGGCAGCATTCAAGTCAATTACTGATATTTCATTATCATGCGCAGTGTACTGTTCAATAATCTGATCGATGAGAGACACAAAGTACTCCTTGAGTCGAGGATCTCGTGTTGGTCTAGCATTGATGTAGACATCAATACATGAGTCCCTGATCAATTGCTTTGCGGAGAAACCACGCAACGATCGTTGTTTCACCAGAAACGCAGTATGCAACAAATCTATCATGCTAAGCCGATCTACTGCAACGCTCTCGTCTGACATTTTGTCGTAGATCTCAAGCAACGCATCACGATGCGTTGATTTCACGACACCAGCGTTAAACACTAACGATTTTAGATCGATTGCATCATAATCGACATTCTTTTTTGGATCAAGCATGTAAATCTCAACGCCTCTGTTGCGCATTGCTCTGAAATATTGATTGTTTTCGGATAATTATGATAATGAACGGTATGATATAACGGTATAATATAAACTGCGTTCTAATATTCACTGCCAGTACTGAAAATCTATAGCATATGTGACGTAAAGTATAGATTGTTAGTACTGGCAGTGAATATCAAGTTTGCAACTATGATATATGTAAATGATAAAAGTGCTATAAAAAAAAAATTTGAATTTTAGACGCGCAATTGACTGTGTCGTAAAATCATAACTGCAACGTTTACATTACTGATTGCTAGAGAATCAAAGAAGAAATTACCTGGAAATTTCGCCGTATCGGGGATCCATGGTTAAAAATAAGCGGAAATTTTCGTGTGGCTTAATAGTAACGACATTACCGTCACCATCAACACCTCGTTCACCGATACTAAGAACACCGTTTGGCTCTAACAGTCCATTAAGCCTGTCTAATACAGCAGGGCTGCATAGATTAACCTGGTCGATGAGCAGCCAAGTACCATCTTGCAAGCACTAAAAAATGATTTTGCTATTAGATATGCTTTGAAAACATTTTACGTCGAAATGTTAAGACTTGAGATTCTACAATATCGTTATATCTTTTTTTCGAAGTATAATTATAATTGATACTCAATTTTTTCAAGAGATAAAGTTTTCCTGTACATATACGTATATACTTTTCTTTTACTTTCCAAAATAGAAGTATAGCTAATTCTGATCAATTTTACTTTGTTTTGCATTATCTTTGACTTGTACAGATAGAGCTATATAAATGTAAAAACTAAAAATATGTGTGCATTTTATATAGGAGAAATTTTTACACAAATTGCAACAAAAATTGACACAGAAATGGAGCGATTTTACGTGGTAGCAAAATTTTGAAAGCCGCAATTGTTGACTCTCTATTAAAATTTCAGCACAGCATCGTGTGTCAAGACTAAAATATTGAGTGGGCCAGCGCGAAGTAAAGTTCGAGGTAGCGCACAACTTTATCACAGTATGTAACATATGAGAAGCATCGTAAGTAGCATCGTATAAAGACTGCTTAAATCAAGTTCGAACACCGAGTATGACGAAATATTTTATAGAAGCTCCTGTCAAAACATCTTCCTTTTCTGGTCAACAAAATATTTATGAATTCTAATAATAAGAATGACGCTTTCCGTCGGGACAAAAACTTTACATTTGTCAGTGATGGAATACACTTACTTTTACTAATACACTGTCCACCCATTCGAACTTTCCACCGGCGTTCAAACATTTATCTTGCTTGACGGAAATCGATAAATTTTTCAGTTTTGATTTGATATCACTCAGCTCTAACTCGTGTGAAGGTTCCCACTGTCTCATTGCCATCACCAACTTCGACAATTCCTCAATTTTGTGTAAGAATAGCTTGGTTTCAGCGTCTATTGTTCTGACGATGTTTTCATCTATAGCGTCAAACAATAGCGAATGATAAGATTTCAGTGTTCTCCAATAAAGGAGAAAAAAATATATTACATATATTATATATGTAAATATATTGCATATATATATTTTTTCTGCGTGCGTGCGTGCGTGCGTGCGTGCGTGCGTGCGT
>NW_018021342.1:10195-16658 GCF_002006095.1 Pseudomyrmex gracilis | reverse complement strand
AGAGAGAGAGAGAGAGAGAGAGAGAGAGAGAGAGAGAGAGAGAGAGAGAGAGAGACATTTCACTTACCAAATAAACGTCGCACTTGTATTAGACCTTTATGTAGCTCGGCAACTTGCTCCAATTCGTCGATATTTAATGTTGTTCGCAGGCTGTCAATAAGCAAAGTCGCTACGCGTTCGAAAAGTTGCTCGAGATGTCGATTATAGTCCGTCTAAAAAAAAAAAAAAAGAAAAATGTCAGTGTAAATCGAGTAAAGACTCCAATTTTGTAAAAAACTTAAGGAAGTAAATTGACCAATGTGAGCCTAGGCACAGTTAACGGTGTGTCAAACTTTTTTTAAAATTATGTTTATTCGAAAAAGTTTTATGTTTCGATCTTCGGTTGGGATCATCTTCAGAAAAGATGTACAAAAAATCACAATTGAATATAAAAAGTCATTAGACTCGCTTAGATGTACGTTACAGACGTGTTAACAATACGAAAAAATAAATTAAAAACGTGTTGTTCCTCTCACTGTCGTAACAAAATCTCTTGTTACTCACATTGGCCAATTTACTTTCTTAAGAAAAATGTGATTAAAACTTGGGACATTGAACTATAATAGACAACAACAGACATTATTAAATATGTTGTGATCCTGCGACGCTCTCGTCAAATAGCTCACGATTCTGCGAGTAATAGTAAAATATCGCTAACAAAATATTCGCGAAATATTTGCCACACGACAAACAAGTCAACACATATTGACGAGCGGAAAACACCCACCGAGAAAATTCGGATTCGCTGCATACTAATTTTATATCTTTTTACGTCACTATATCGATATTTTACGTTTACGCTATGCAAATTTAATCAAACAAACCTTATGCACATGCAAAAATGCTTTGCAAACAACAGCTTTAAAATTTCATATCAGAATTCAAAAGTATTAAACTTTAGTTAGGATTACGTAAGAATTACGCGAATGAATACATAATTATTATACAGGTAATCGAATGAAACATACACGAATGTATGTAATGTACAATACATTTTTGAAGAAGTTTAAACTTCGAAAATTATATGCAAATTATGTGCAAAGTTATAATGTATGACTTATAATATATGAATATTCAAACGCTGATTTATCGACTCATATATTGTATTGTAAGACATTATGGAAAATTATAAATTAGCATAGAAAGTAAATTCAAAAAGGAAACTACAACTACTAATAAAGTTACTAGTTGTAACTTTATTACTTGCAAAATTGAGTCATTAATCAATAGACTGCATCGATCTGTAAACACGAAAAATTTTGATCAAAAAGAATAGTTAATTAGGATCGCTTAAAATACACATAATGAAAATTCAAAAGGCAAACTATTCATCAGCGTGGAAAATTAGACAGAAACGGTAATGACTTTATACATAAAGTTATACTTTTTTTATTGTTAAGATGTTATTGAGGCATTATTACTGCAACTTTATATGTAAAAATGTAAGAACTATTGCACGTGAAAAATTATTAGCCGTAAAGTTGTAAGTAATTTAATCAATTATAGTATTACCTTATATTAGCTAGAATGCTGATTTGTAATTGGTTAATTTGCTTACAATTACAACTAAAATTTTGTTACGTGCAATAGCTTTAAATGCTCCTGTCTGTATATACATTCATAACATTCACAATATTTATAATATTCACAAGCAAGATTGCAACAGTACAGCTGTTATATACAACTCTGCCATAGTTAACGGCTCCATCAGCTTACGAACTGAACATCTTGCTGTGAAGTTAATAGAACTTTTGTGCTTTGTGCGCAATACGTTTAGAACTTCGCAGAATCAACCGCAATTTAATTGAAAACTTCATTGTGTCGCAAAAGAAAACAAAAGATATATTCCATGTGTAGAACTAAGTACAGTTATAATTATGTGATGATATGATGTAAGAAACTTCCAGTTTTTTATATTTACCATAGTTTATTAAATTAAAAAACTTTTTTTACAAACAATTTCCAATTGATAAATAGAAAGTTACTGAAGATTAAAGATCTCATATACACATACCTAACACTTTGAAGAACTTTTTTACATAACTGTTATTACATAATTTTCATTACAATTTTTTAATTTGGAGATAAAAGGAATGGAAGAAAGTGAAGAAATTACAAGAGAGGTATATAAGATGAGTTCTGGAAGTAGACTGGAAAATGTTGGGATCCTTGGTGAGGAAAGAAAACAAAGAGAATTACTGAGGGCAAGTGAGGACCAAAGAGCATAGAATTTTGAGGAGAGATTAGAGAGGAAAGAAGGAAGCGAGATTTCGAGATGAGAGGAGATTGAAAGCAAAGCGGCAGACAAGAGAGAGATGTCGGAGTGAAGAAGGATAAGATGAAATATTACAGGAAAAGAAGAATTAGAGTGTGGAGGAGCTAAGGAAACTGAAAAAGAAAGAAGTGGAGAGAGCACAGGTGTTGATAAAGAAAGAAAAAGAAAAAGATAGGAAAAAGGCAATTTTTTGACATTAAACATAAATAGTTTGTCAACTTAAGTAATTGCAACATTCCTGATTCGGTAATAAGTTTACTACAGTTAAGAAGAAATTTTAATCTGCCAAGCACCGACAAGAGAGATCTTATCGAGGTTATTAAGGATTTTGAAAATAGCGTTAGACACTGTAAGAGAAAACTTGTGGAAACCGCCAGAGCTAATTTAATATTATCTCTGAATAATTTTTTAACTTCAAAGCCCAAGTTAAGTGATATAGAACGCGTTTTACTTGATAGAACAAAGCAGGCTTCCGAGTTCCAGAAGAATCATCCAAACATAGTATTTACCACAGACTTCTATAGTATATAGAAGTGTAGTATATAGAAGTCTGTGGTATTTACACGTGCGGACAAGGGGAGTGTGACGGTTGCGCTAGACCGGTCTGTTTATGTTGAAAAAATAAGCGGCTTACTTAATGATCCTCTCACTTACGAAAAAATAAGAAAGAATCCCATCAAAAATGTCGAAACTCAACTCAATGAATTGTTAAGAAATTGGGTAAAGAAAGATTATATTAAGGATGCGGATTTTTTTTCCAAAGAATCGATTTTTTGAATCGATTCGAATCTTTGTGCAAAGAATCGACTCGTAAAACGATCGAGCGTAAAAGATCGATTCTCATAAGATCGATTCGTTATAAAGAAAAGAATTTCAAAACTGATTCTAAACTTTTTAAAGTGCAAAAAACAAAAAAAAATCTGTTTGATAACATAGTGTAAGATAATTAATAATAATTTAAATAATGAAGAATGATAAATTAAATAATGAAAATTAATTCGTAAAACTTTATTTGAATACAAGTGTAAATACATATTATGTTATTAGTAAATACATATTATGAGGAAATACATAGTATATTATTTTACATATATATATTTTTCTCATTAAATGTAGTACTGTAGTTGAAATGATAAAATTACATGTCCCAAAAATGATTATCTAATGATTTAAGAAAAAGTAACTTGTGCAGTCTTTCTCCTGACAATCTGTTTCTGTTATATAACTATAATGGATAACTCTATTCTATTGAGAAAACAATGATTTGTACTACTTATAGCTCAGCAACCGTTAATCAGTGCATGTTCCAACTTGCACAAGAAAACTGTGGTGATGAAATAACAGTGGGAGAAAATTAGATGCGATTGGTCATTTCATAGAAGAGCAGCCAATCACAATACAAAATATGTAACTCTACAGGCTATCAATGGGTAGTACATGAGATGTACTATCTGTCATATATTGCTGGAATACGACTATTAATTATAGCTTATATTCATATAACTTCTCGTTACTGGAAAGCCAACATCAGAAGTACACTCGAAGTCAAAAATTCGTTTCGTGGACGCGGGGGGCTAGGGGTAAGAAGGACGGTATTCCCTACAGTTAGTTAGGGCGGCGCCCGTTGGCGCTATTTACCGCTAGGGAATACCGTCCTCGAAGTCAAAACGAATTTTTGACTTTGAGAGCGTACGAGAGTATACAAATATATCATTCTTCAACTAACCTGGCTTATTAACAATTATACGCAATAATTTTACGCTATAAAAATGATTTATAAAAAGTGAAAATCGATCTATTAGGTGTTGGAATTAATTCGTAGCGTTTTACAAGAGATGGCGTGGGTAGTACAGTATTTCGTTGTTACCTACAGTAATATATTCATCGTGAAACAGCTGTCATTGGACGTCATTTGCTTTACATAACCGTTTTTTTAAATCGTAAATAACAACAAATTTAATTCTTAAAAAAATTTTTTGTTGCTCTCTTCTCCCCACCAGTTGTCTCTCTCAGACTTGGTATCGATTTGCTTTGCTTTATCGATCATTCTTTGTCTGTACTTCGTGAGAGATGGTCTCGCTTGTGACGACGATCGCTGTTGTGTGTCAATGTGAGATTGTTGCTATGTTTTTTAGTCTTCCAACTAAATGTAAGTTTTTTGTTTTTTTTTGACTAATTTTGACTATCTTAGGTTTTTATCTTTTGACTACTCTAAGTTTTATTTTTTGACAATTCTAATCCATTAATTTATTATCTTGAAATTTGGTAATTTTCTCAGTTCTTTTATGTAAGGACTGTAAAAATTAATTATTAATTTAATTTGATAATAATTTTTATATTTTATATAAACGTAGATTAAAAAACCAGATGAGAGTCAGTTGGAGACAAACACGGATGTCGTTGTGTAAGCAGATGAAGGTGATTTTTATTTTAAGGTGTTAATGTGTATATATACAATCTGATTTACGTTTCGATCAACGGTTTAGGTCTTTATCAAAATCTTTAGTATTATGCTGTTATTAAAGACGCCGTGTAACGAGATGTTAACACTTGAGCTGTCAATTACTGATTGACAGCTATTGAATCAGTAATTGACAGCTCAAGTGTTAACATGTGTCCATCTCGTTACACGGCGTCTTTAATAACAGCATAAATATTGGGACTACCCGTCTAGAGTCCCAGCCAGTCATGAAATACCTGGGCCTGCAGATAGACCCGAGGTGGGACTTTAAATCCCACTTCGAGTATGTAGCCGCGAAGGCTATGAAGGTAGCTAGGGCCCTTGCGGGATTGCTACCTAATCTCGGGGGTCCTAGACTCGGGGTAAGGCGCTTGTACGCGCACGTGGTCCACTCCGTAATGATGTACGGTGCCCCAGTGTGGTACCGTGCATCCGGGGTGAGCCGCGCGGCAGCGCCAATGGCCGCTGTTCATTGGCGCGGTCTTATCGCACCGTAGACTTGGAGGCCGTCTGTGTTTTGGCGAAGATCCCACCGGTGGATTTGATGGTGGCGCAGCTGGTGCGAGTCTTCTCGGACGTCCGAGAGATCAGGGAGGAGGCGAGGGACAATAATCCGGTAGACGTCGTCCACATCAGAACATGGGCCTTCAGGGCCATGGTGGCACAATGGCAGAGGAGATTGGAAAACCCCCTCTTGCCAGGTAAGCGTGTGAGGGAGGCCATTGGCCCCGTGCTCGGAGACTGGGTGGAGTGCAGCCACGGGTGGCTCACCTTTGGCACCACTCAGATCCTGTCTGGGCATAGGGTCTTTGGTGGTTTCCTCTTCCGTATAGGAAGAGCGGAACCCCCAGCGTGTGAGCACTGCACTGTGGACTTAGACTCCGCAGCTCACACGCCGGAAGAGTGTCCCGCATGGGACCTTCAGCACGCGGCCCTCACTTCGGTGATCGGCCAGGATCTATCTTTGCCGTCCGTCGTAAGGCGGATGATTAGGGATATTGAGGGATGACGTGCTGTGACTGCGTTTTGCGACGCAGTCATGGACGCCAAAGCAGAGGCCGAGCGGCTGCGCCAAGAGCAGCCCGCCGGCAGACGTAGGAGACGTGCGGTAACTCCCCCGCCTGGGGGGAACTAAAGCCGCAAAGACACCTGCGCGTTCGCGCAAGTAAGGAGGTGAGTTCATTCCCTCTCTCGTCTCGTTGGGATGTCTCTAAGACTACCTCACAGCAGGCGGGGGAGGGGGAATTCGGGATTGCAGGTGGGAGGAGCAGGGGCTCCTCTCTACCATTGCACGCAATCTAAGGTGTTGGCGGAGAGGCGATGCAATAAAAAATAGAGTTCCATTAAAAAAAATCGATGTGACCTTGACCTGACCTTGAAAATGCAACCCAAGGTCAAATCAATGATACTATCTTATGTCCCTCTCAAAGTCATAAAACTTTGAGTTAAAACATTTGTCGATTTAACGCAGTCTTTTTGAAATATTTTAGTGGAAGTTTTAAAATAAGACACCCTGTTTATGATATATACTACCATGATCAAAAAATAACCGGAATTTATTCATAAAAAGAAAAGTACATGTTTATTCTTCAAAATTCAAGTTGTCCCCTTCAAAGTAGTCCCCGTCGGCTGCGATGCACTTGTGCCAGCGTTTGATCCACCCCTCGAAGCTTTTCTGGAAGTCGGTT
>NW_018021342.1:2107-9465 GCF_002006095.1 Pseudomyrmex gracilis | reverse complement strand
TATATATATATATATATATATATATATATATATATATGGGCAAATCCACCGTAGTTTTAACTTTTGATGAACTGTTTTATACTGCTGAATCTGAGTTGTTTTTCATATGCACAACATATGCACAAGACGCATTTTTTCTTCGTATACTATCTAGTAATAACTATGTATAAGAATGCAGAGCGTTCGTGTCATTGCTAGCGTTTAAAAGTACACTAAAAATATAGAAAATTATACAAATGTATTTTGTCCCTTTTGAATTTGTATTTCACTCTTAATAACTTTGTACCTGCGCCATGTTATATAACGCTTTCGTAATAAATAAAAAAGTTAGTTCTACATCTTTTCTTTAGAGATCGATTATATGCCATATAACCGTACAAAATGGTGGCCGCTGAAAAATTTGTTCCTCCATTTTTGCAAAATATTAATTTTCGTAAAGTTAACAATATTACATATGCGCCGTTAAGTTAATTGACTAACTAAGTTACTGAAGTTGAAGCAAACACAAAAACAAAAAATTTAAAACGTCGAAAATTGTGTCTTAAAAATAAAACACATTAGAGTATACAAAATTGCCTTCAAAAGCGTAATTCATTGAAAAATTCACAAATCTTGGCACATATTCCAAGAAAACGTTTTTTAGTCCATATTAACTATAAACTCTTTCTTATATCATAACTTATCACGGAATCCATGTAGCCGCAATTTTCAAACTTAATTTTATTAATTATGACGTTAAGAGTGCGTAATTTAAACATGACTGCAATGTAAAGCTGGAAAGAAATTAAGTCAATTTCAGGTAAATTTTGCGCTAGTTATTTAAAACTATTAACGCATGTAGATTGGTGTTTTTGAACTTATTTCAGACATGTTAGTCAATATAAGATGTATGTGCTGCACATTTGAAAACAAAAAAATACATTTTCATAAAGGTTAAAACTAAGGTAGATTTGCCCACATACAATCAGTACTAACACTTTCACAGCAACATATGTAAATGATACGGCCATCCTCGCAATCCATAGTGATCTCAGCAAGGCATCTCAATGCCTTCAAGAAAGCTTATTTCAAATACAAGACTAGTTGAAACGTTGGAGAATCAAAGTCAATGAAACGAAATCCTCTTATATTACCTTCTTGAACGGCAACTTGTCTTCCTATTTAAACCAAATTCAAATTCTTCAGGTCTCTAAAGTTAAATATCTCGGCATGCATTTCAATAGATGGTTCTACTGGTAAATCCACATTTTTGATAAGCACAAACAGCCAGCAAATGTGGCCTTAAACTCTATAAAGTATACTGGCTTCTAGGCAGGAACTCTCAGCTGATACTGGATAATAAGCTGCTAATCTATAAAACCATCTGAACATGTACATTCAACTCTGGGGTACAGCTTCTAACTCAAATGATATGTAGATATATTACAAGGATTCTAGTCGAAGGTACTAAGAATAATTACCGATTTCCGTTGGTATGTCACAAAAAAAACTTTACATCGAGACCTAAAAATCCTAACGGTTAGGGAAACAATCAAAGAATTCTACAGCAGTTACCGCAGATTGGCAACTCATCCTAACAGAGCCGCTACTGGCTTTACGAAAAACAGAGAAATAGGTAGTTAGAAGACTTAAAAAAAAAGATCAACCGATTTTCTCGATTAAGTGATCTAACCGTCACTCAGATTAACTCCAAGCCTTTAAATAAATAAGAATATGACAGAAGTCATATATTTTGCTAGTCACCTCTATAATTCATCATCATAAATATTGTTGAATATCTTATGTTCAGTGATAAATTGCATTAAAATAAGATGTTATAAAAAAAAAATTTCTATTAAAACCGAAACCAAGGTGAAACTTTGAGTTTTGGCCGAAACTGGCCAAAACCGAAACCGAAACCGAAGTTTCGATCGAACTGTAGATGGAAAAGAAAGAATGAAAGAATGAGTGAGAAAAAAGTGATAGTGAGAATGGAGTGTGAATTGATTTAGGACGCGTTAAAAAAGCGACGGAAGAGGAGATCCACGATAGGATAGTGTGTGAGCGAGGTAGGATAGATTTAGAGAATAAGATAGAGTATAAGATAATTTTGTAAGTTAATTGTAAGTTTATAAGTTAATTTGTAAGGTAGAGATAAGCTGTAAGACTAGTTGTAAGTATTTTTGACCTTAAAAAGATCACACACACAAATAAACTTACTATTACTAGTATATTACATTACAACTTCATAAAAATCTTATATTTATAATATTATTATTATTCCATACAAGTGGGTATCTTTTTCTGTTTATAATGATAACAAAATCATTCACGTATTTTTTAAGAAATTAGCATAATTCTCTGATGCGTCCTTATAGTTGGCTAAAGATTCTTGAAGAATATCTGCCAGGATTATCCTTCAAGCGAATCGAAGGATTTCGGGAATATCAAGCGTGAATTAAGGTGATTGATGCCACTCTGATATGGATCGCCGGATGTTTGCGTAATCGGGTCCGCGAAGTCGTTCATTTTTCACAAAGCTGTCAAAAATTAACGTGATCTGACAGATCAGCTCGCTATGCCTCAGGGAAATCCCTGCCCTGATGAAGTTATGATATTGTTTAATTTATCTGAGAATATAAATGAACATAGCAAGTAATATTTTGAACAATCGTAATCTCGCTGATTATTTCAAATTTATTATTTTTTCTATAAAAATTCAGAAATTTAATTAAGTTAAGCTTTGCGCGAATTTTAGAAACTTATAAACAATAGGTACATCCTGAAAATTAAAAATATATAAAACACAATGAACAAAATAAGAAATGCAAATAACTTATGTGCCACGCCTCACGCTAAAATAATCTACTTATAACTTTCTATTCAAATGTCCAATATATATTCACCACACGCTCATTTTACTGCTATTTTCACAAGAAACAATATCGTCAATCACGAAATTGTTGAATGTGTTTTCTGCGTGAGCAATACAAGGTATTGATGAAAAATAAGCATAATTTTCAGAAAAATCAGTTACTGAAAAACTAAATCACTACGTTTTATTGCATAAAACGTATTAACTACGTTACATACATAATAAAATACTTATTTATTTCGATTAAATATGACAATTTCGGTTTACATGAACATTTTTTTTATAAACGTTATTTCATTGATACCGTCTTTGATCGATGATACGCGTTCATTAACATAAACATCAATAATATTTTTTGTTAACAATGTTTTGATTGACATTTCGTGACAACGATCTTGACCAATGGGCTGTGGTATGATATGACCCAACCAAAGTTCGGTAATGACACTGCATATGATAAAAAACTATTACATAAGAAACACATATTTCAAGTTTTAACTTCGGCTTACTGAAGATACTGAAGATATAAGCGAGTGAATACTGAAAATGAATATATAATTATTTTAGAAATTTAAAAATTATTTTTAATGTATCATCCATCAGCCAGCATTGTATTTTAGCCAAATACTATAAATTATATCCTCTATTGTAAATAAAATGATAGAGTGAAAGAATTCTTTTGTAATCTTTATAAATAGTTTTCTGTTCAATGTTTTAGATAATTCTTCTGGTAAACTCAATTAACTTTATAAAGTAAAAAATTAAAAATAATAAATAATAAATTAAAAATTGATGTCATACTACACAAAATTCTTTTTCTATAAAACTTGATTTACAAATTAAATAATACTACAAAATACAAAATGTGTGATATCTCGAAAAACTTACCTTTTTAAAAAAAGATAAGAACAAGCGCCAAGTACACGCACAACACATATTGTATTTAAAATAATAAAGTAACAATTGATTTAATACTACAAAAAAATGCTTTTTCTCTACATTGTAAACTACAAAAATATTTTTCTTTAAAAAATCTGTTTTACAAAAGAAGTGATATCAAAAAGTAGCACCAAGTAAACTTTTGTTTTTATAATTATAATATACCACAAAATTATGTACAAAATCTATTCTACAAAAAAAGTGATATATAACTACTACAAATTTATCTACACAAAATCTATTCTTCAAAAAAAAGACGTGATATATTATAATAATAATAAAGTAGTAACGCCAATTGAAAAACTTTATATATAATTATAAGATATTTGTGTAAAAAATCAGAAACTTATGTAGACTTTATAGATCACGTTTTATATCCGAAATACGTCAGTGAGCCACGCGCCTGGTGTGTGTGAGCGCGGTTCACTGACGTGCGCCTGGCTAAAGATCGGCGCTGATTGGCCTGATTTATCAATAATTACTCCTTTATTATAAATAATAGAAAAAAATGGTTCAGGACTTTTCGACTCAGTTTTACTCCTTCTACCTGCCTACGAGAGATGTCACACCAATTCTGGGACACCCTGTATGTATATATATATATATGCATACACATGTGGCGAGTTCAACTTGTAAATTTTAACAAGTGAGTATTTGGAATCTTCCAGGTTTGATTCCTGGCTGAGGAGTTTTTTTCGCAATATTTTAAAAATGAGTTAGGGGGGTATCCGGAGTCTCTCTCATATGTGAGATGCAAATCCAGCATCTCGTATGAATTTAAGAATTGAGATTTCAATTAAAAAAAATACTCACTTGTAAAAATTTACAAGTTGAACTCGTCACATGTGTACGAGGTTTGTCCCAAAAGTATCGAGCCTACCTTCATATCTCCGCGTCAATACTTCCGAGCAACATCTGTGGGGCATGGGCGTGACCAGTAAGTCTTCACGAACTCGTTGGTGTGCGTAGTTACCGGCTGGACGTGTTAGTTCGTGAACGGCGTGCGTTTGTTTACTGTGTCTTTTATTCGTTCGTCGCATTTTGGCTGCTTCACCACGACAATGCGCCAGCGCATTCATCGAACCTTGTGCAGCAATATTTAACAAAGCACCAAGTCGTACAGCTTCGCCAGCCTCCGTACAGTCCCGACGTAGCTCCTTGCGACTTTTGGCTCTTTCCCACATTAAAAATGCCGCTCAAAGGACACCGGTTCGATGACAAAGAGACGGTTGAGACTAATGCGACGAAAGCACTGAAGGCAATTCCGAAAACTGACTTCCAGGACTGCTTCAGGAAGTGGAAACACCGCTGGGAACGTGTTATTCAATCAAATGGGGACTACTTTGAAGGATGTCACTCACCGGATGATAAAGATTAACACCGATGCGGAGATATGAAGGTAGGCTCGATACTTTTGGGACAAACCTCGTATGCATATGTATATATATACACGTACAGTTTCCGCTCAACATCCTGGAAACGACTCGTAAGGCCTTATATATTTCTTGGTTTAATTTCAACGAGCCTTTAAATCATTATTAATTGTTTGATAAATATGGTTGGGATTTTGTTACTTTTGTAATTTTATATTTCTAACAATATTGCATAAGTTTCCAATGCTTTCAAAAGCGCGAGTAGTTGCGTTATTCTCTGCTTCTGCGAATCTGTGAAACGCAGTATTAACGCCTTCTTTATCGCCTCGTATTTGGTACTAGATGGCAGCTACATGATTATGTTCTTTATTTCTCTCGCCTGTCTTGGCTCGATTTGTGACAAGCAGTGTTCACAGTTTTAGCTTCCTTACAGCATCCCCTCCACCGCTTCAGCATGCTGTAAAGAAGCCAAAACTGTGAACACTGGTGACAAGACGTAAGCATATTTTGCTTTGTTTTCTATGACGTCACACAGCGCAAATTAGCCCTCTAATTGAGCGAACCAGAGCTCGGATTCGTCGGGCCAGAAAACGGGAATGCGCAAACCGATTTTTCCGACTGCTGATTTGTCGTCTTCACTGTTGATCGTCTGGTCTCGGTTCTTCTTCTTGCTTATCTCCAACGTCGGGATCACCAATTGTTAACATACAGAGAGAACGGTTTCTTTAAATTTAATAATCCGATTTGTTTGACTCATATTTGTTGCATTCAAACAACATAATTTTATACCAAATAACAATTTTGTTGAACGAAAATTATATTGTTACGTTAAAATAAATCAAATTATTTGACGGAAACAATATAAATGTTTGAAATAATTTATTCCAACGAAATAATATTTTATTTGGTTTTAATAAGCATTATTTAATAAAAAAAAATCATCTTATAACATAAATATAACATAAAATATATTTGATTTAAATATATCATTGTTTGAGACAAAAAATTTCGCGTTAAAATGTAAAAATATACTTTAAATTATAAGAATACATAATTAATAATAATAGGAGAAATATTTTTATCCATTGTTGCAGACACATTGCACTGCAATATTTTTAATAAAAAATAATTTAAAGAAATAATAAATGAAATGCGTATAGGATAGCTTGAGAATAAGTAGATAAAAATAATCACATTTTAGTAAGAAACAAGTAGTCTTGCGGACTGAGTGCAGGTGCTGCGAATACGACAGAAGCGTCTCGAGTTCGAATCCCGCTATCACCTTAGGTCCAGTCCTTTTCAATGGAGTTCGTCGGTTGATTGGAGCAAGCTGAATCGGGCCTCCAAAGATTACTTCGAGTAAAATCTCAAAGTTGTGTGAAGGCGCAATCCGCGAAAAAGTTTTTTTATTGAAGTTTTAGATTTCTTTAACTTAACAAAATACTTTGTTTGAAATTCAAACAATCGGAATATTTAGTTCAAAATCAAGGTTGTTTCGATTATTCCAATGAAATAATTTGTTTGGATTTAACAAAATTTGTTAAATCTAAAGAAACCGTTCTATCTGTGTAGCTAATTGTTTTGCTTTATTGCAAACTTCTATTACTTCAGACCATGATGCTTCAAGTGCATGATTATATTTTGAAAAATTGTTTTCGAATAATGTGCTGACCGTTTATATACAGGCTCCGATAATTACTTTAACATCTCTCGTAGGCAGATAGAAGGAGTAAAACTGAGTCAGAAAGTTTTATATCATTTGCGAGATTCACAATAGTTACCGAGATATTAATTAACAAAGATCCGCGAATAAGCATGCATCGGGCTGTCTCACGCGCGTAAGACAGCCCTGCGCGCTTCGCGCGTTCACTGTTACTCGTAGCAACGTATAGGAGGAAATGTCTACAAGAGATGTTAAAGTAAATGTCGGACAGCCTGTATACTATAGTTATTATAGATTCACAATTATTACTGCTTTTTTCATATCCAGTAATATAGATCATCTCTATATTTCGCAACTTTTTCTAGACAAAACCATCAATACAAAGGTTTAAGACCGGCCCAGTGGTCTCGCGGCCTGAGTGCAGGGGCTGCGAACCTGGAGGTCCCGAGTTCGAATCCGCTCACCACCTAAGGATTTTTTCCGGGCCGGTCCCTTTCAACCGAGTTTATCGGTTGATTGGCGAACTGAA
>NW_018021342.1:0-1927 GCF_002006095.1 Pseudomyrmex gracilis | reverse complement strand
CATTCGTTCTGAGAATGTATATCAGTAGACTGGCGTTTGCTCCTCTCTCGCAGGGGCGTGAGCCATAGAAGCAAAGAAGAAGAAGAATACAAAGGTTTACTTTATTACGACTTGAAAGTACTATTTTCGCAGTATTAGTGGTATAGCGCGTCAGGAATTCGAAGAGTAGGCGCGGGAAGGGCAAGCGGGCCGTACACAGGAGTGCACCATATCGTGCGGTTCCAGAGGAAATATTTCTCGAAAACTTCTCTTTTGACTGCTTCTACTATAGTATGTCGTTCTTAAAGGCGCGTGCACCGCGCTTACACGTGTAATATTGGCTACGTTCGGAAACATGATTCGTGTCATTTACAGAAAATGTCTTATTGCTGCATTTGCATATCGCATTCTAGCTCTCATGCAGCTATTACATTTCATACGTACGTAAATAACTTTGCAGTAAAAATAGTTTACATCTAACCTACAATTTATACATAATAATAAAAACTTTTTTTCTAGCATACCACAATCAAAAGAATTTCGAGCGAAATGGATTGCTGTAATCATGTATCTGATTACAGCAAAATGTGCAGTGATCATTTTAAACCAAATGATTTTAAGTACAAAACTAATAGACTAGGTCAAATACAAAGATATTTAATAAAAGAAGCAATTCCTACAGTAGAAAAATGCCAAAAATGACATCATTTAAAAATAAAATTGTCCGATTTAGATCATTTTGTAATCGATTAGTTATTTTTAAAAATCAGTAGATGTAATAATAAAAGGTATAATTAATAAGGTATGAATAATAAAAATAGTCATTTATTTTTCTACATTCGGTAAAAACATTTGTTTTTTTTAAAGATATTATACTTTGCTATTATCCCTATTACGTATATAAAACGTATATGGCTGCATTCGGAAACACCACTCGTGTGCACTTTATCTTTTTCGCTCATTAGATATAAAATAAAAATAAAATGACGCTTGTGTGCACACGAATGATGTTTTTGAATGTAACCAATATTACACGTGTAACGCGGTGCGCGCGTCTTTAAGTTCCCTTCTCTTCAACGCTATCCCCTCCAGACCGGCGGAGTGACGGAGACAGCACCTTACTGCATATCGTTCTATCCTTTAGAAGACGCGGACAATTCCTCTCACAAAATGCTTGGTCTATTTATATTGTATATAAGTCTATGGGACAGATGGCAGTAAGCGAGCGTGTAGACAAATCGGATCGGAAATAAAGTTGTATTAATTTGTACCAAAATCTTGTCTCTCTCTTTGTAAATCACAAAGGTCAACTTTATTTTTAAAAATAAAAACCTATATTTTTTATTATAGGATCTTATTTTACGCAAAAAAACAAGCAATTTTTGTAGGAAATATGTTTTTATCCGAGCACTATTAGAGATATTTATCCTGTATGCAGTGATTTTTTAAAACCTTTCCAACTGATTCTCTTGAAAAGTATGACAGATACAAAAAAGCTAAAATATTGGGTTAGTGGAAAAGTTCTGCGGATTTTTAGTATAAAATTTAAACACAAAATCGATATTTATAAAAATTAATTTAAATGAATGAATAGTAAAGGCTCGTGAAATTGTCAAACTAAGAATGAAAACAAGGCCGATACGAGCCATTCCCAGGATGTTGTGCAGGAATAAACGTGCATGTATATATATATATACACATGTATGAAAATTCTCATGTAAATTATTTTTACATGTGATTTTTGAATTGAAACAATTTCACGAGCCTTTACTATTCATTCATTTAAATTCACGCTGTGCTGAAATGGTTAAGCGTTATTAAAAATTATCAGAACATCGATTTATATTACAAGTATTGCGAGACAAACTCCAAGTGCCTCGGTGGCCTAACAGGGAAGGCGATGGCACGGAAAGCCGGAGATTCCAGGTTCGACTCCTGGCCGAGGAGT